>NC_064645.1:349567731-349580231 GCF_023864345.2 Schistocerca serialis cubense
GGATGGAGGGCCCGAATGTACAGGACCCTCAACTTTCTACTGTGGTTACCACGGACGCAAGACTTGGCAGGAATGTTGATTCGCCAAGTTTAGAGAACAGCATTACATGTCCCAAATGTCAGTTAGGTATTGGTAGGCGAACAGCGGCCCAACAGAAACAACATATTCGTAGGTGCAAAGGCTTAATTAACGCGCCCAACGAGGACGGCTTGCACAAATGTGCATTTTGTGGTAGGCAATTTACGACCTTCATTGGACGGCGGCTGCATGAGAAACGAGTACATCCTGTTGATTTTAATGCCGTCGACCTAGTGCAAGCTAGTGGCAAACGGAAAGGGAATTGGAGCGCCGCTGAGATGGAGGAAATGGCGTTTCTTGAAGTGGAATGTGCGGGGGAGTGGTCTACTCAATTACAGTTGAACACGTACTTGGGTAGAAAGTTAGGAAGATCTGCGGAAGGTATCAAGAAAAGGAGAGCACTTCCAGAGTACCAACAACTCCTGGAGTCTGTGAAAGGCAGGATGGAGGACGCTGTCGGTGCGGTCCCCGATGAGGTTTCAGAATCTGCGAGTCATGCCACTCCACAAGAACAAAGCCTTTGGATTAGCAATGAACTTATTATTTCCCATCTGGAGCAAATGAAAGACCAGTGCTCACCACCCTATAAAAGGCTGGTTGAATTAGTTCTTGACAATTCATCACCTTGGTCCGCCATTGATGATCAGGTCACTGGAATCATCCAACAACTGAATGCTAGACCACTACATAGATCTAGGAGAAGGAAGAGACAGCCAAAGGTCGCGAAGCCACATAAGGGTGGCAGGAATGAACAGCGAAGAGTGCGGCAGCAGGAAAGATCTCGTAGATTCCGAGATGCCCAGTATCGGTGGTTAAATAACAGAACTAGCTTGGTAAGAGGAATTCTCAATGGTGAGGAGGAGAACGGTACAACCACAAGACCAGACAGGAGTCTGCTCGTGGACTATTTCAAGGGCTACTACGCAAGAGAGGAACATGGCCCCGAGATCGTGCTACCGCCTAGGAATCCCGATTCCATCAAAGACACGAGTATGCCTTTCTCACTGAATGAAACTAGGAATTGGTCGCATAAATTAAAGCGAACAGCCGCTGGTCCTGATGGCGTGACTCATGAACATCTGAGAAATATCCCGAACGCGGATCTGAATGTCCTGCTTAATGTGGTGTTTGGTTTAAAACAACCACCATCTGTATTTACAGTGTGCAAGACCTGCCTTCTACCTAAGAAAGGCGACCTGCGCTCTCCATCTAACTGGAGACCAATAACTATCTCATCAATGGTAGTACGCCTGGTAAATAAGATCTTGGCTTTCAGGTTGGCTCAGGTCATTTCTATCCATCCTGCCCAGCGGGGCTTCAGGTCCGTTGATGGAATTATGGCGAACGCACTTTCCTTAGATGTTATTATCAAGGAGCATAGGGCTAGAGGAAAGCCAATTTTTGTGGTGGCCCTTGATTTAACGAAAGCCTTCGATCGGGTATCTTGGAGGGCCATACATCAGGCACTGTGGTCTCATGGAGTGGATGACTTGACTCTCGAGTATATATTGTCATCTTACAAAGGACAAACGACCAATCTCCAGCTTGGTAAAGACACCTTTGGAGAAGTTGAGTTTCATAGGGGAGTTAAACAAGGTGATCCACTCAGTCCTGTCATCTTCAATATGGTAATGGACAGGCTCATGGAATCAGTCAACCAGTCCTATGGGGTTGAAGTCAATGGAGAGAAATTTGCTATTCTCGGCTTTGCGGATGACATTGTTCTCCTCTCGTCGACCAGAGAGGGCATGCAGCAACATCTGCGCTGTGTTGAGAGGTTCACGAAGAGCACGGCTTTAGAGGTGAACCCCTCAAAAAGCAAGGCCTTTCAATTTATTAGAGTGGCACACTCCAAACGGTGTGCAGTAGAAACCAAAAGTCTGTTCAAGTTATCTGGCGCTAAAATACCTGCCTTGAACGTGCAAGAACAGCTGCACTACCTGGGTTATACCTTCGAGCACCAGGGAATTCAGACTCCTTCTCCATCTATTCTGTCATCGCTGTTGGACCGCCTGAAACGTGCCGCACTCAAGCCTTGGCAAAAGATAACTGTTCTTCATACGTACCTCATACCGAGACTGGTTCACATCTTGCAGAACAGTAACATTACAGCCAAGAAATTAGACTATCTGGACCACCTAATCATACAGTTCGTTAAGGCAACTCTCCATCTGCCTAAGACAACTCCAACGCCATTCCTCCATGCTAGGCAGCGTGATGGTGGCTTGGGTATACCAGCATTAAGGCTGCTGATTGGCTCTGTATTTTACAGGAGAATTCAGCAGTTGTCGTCTCTTAACGACATCCACGTGCAAGCCATCATTAAAACAGAAACCGTGTCCAAGCTCGTAACCAGGCTTAAGAGAATACTAACAGTTAAAGGTTCAGTAGTTATCCCAACATCTGATGGGGTTACGAGATATTGGCGGGCACGGTTACACAAATCCGCACTAGGCCGCGGCTTGGAGTATTGCCAGCACGACTCTGAGTGCAATAAGTGGATCAACGACCCACCACCATTCTGGACAGGTAGGCAGTACATTGGCGCAGTCCATCTGCGAATTGGTTTGTTGCCCACCAGAGGAGCCCCTTATATACAGGGTCCTGCCGCCAACTGCAGAGCAGGAGGTCCTTGCAGGAACAGGAGAGAGACTCTTCAGCATGTCCTCCAACGTTGCCCACTTACGCATTTTGCTAGAATAGATAGGCACGACCGAGTTGGTAGCTCAATTCAAAAAGAACTTGAGCATAAAGGGTACAATGTGATTACAACGCCTTCTATCACACTTATCAACTCGGACCGGTATGTCCCAGACCTTCTAGTCACCCACGATCAGGACTTTAAGCCAGGAACGGGTTTTGGGACAATTATAGAGTCAACCATTACATATGAGTATACCGGGAGTCTCAATCGTGCTGAAACGATTAAGAGACAGAAGTATGAGCAGCCAGCGCTTCTCAGCGCACTCCAGCGGAAGTACAATCTGAGTCGCCCACCCGACATTATGCCGCTCGTTGTTGGCGCACGTGGTGCATGGGCACCATGTAATAAGGCTATATGGAGCCGGTTCCATCTTCGCCAGTTCCTTATCAGGGAACTTGTCTGCAACACCATAACAGCAGGTGTTAGAATACACCAGCAGTTCATGCGTACAGTTTGGCGCACGGCTCAACAACAATGAGCACCCTTCCGTGACATCTTTAGAAGGCATTGCTAGGGAAAGACCTGGACATGATTGCTTCCTTGCCCCACCAGTGGCAGTATAATAACTTGGACAAGATAGCCGCGAGGCTGTCCACACACCTGGCCAAGTGGCGGCGGTGTGGCTGCATCCGGACTTGGCTTTTCGAAGTGCGGTCTTGATGTAGTCGTGCTGCTGCTGCGAGGTGCCTTCCTTGGGTTATTGTTACAGGGAGAGTGATGCGCAATACATGGGCCTAGCCCTCTTAGCCTCTCCTCTCCTGCGGTCTTCTCCCCTTCTCGTGGGCCCGCTGATTTTCGCAGAGTGGAAGACCGCACCAGGGGCTTGGGGGGGTTACCAGCCCCCCCTCGCACTATCCAAAAAGTTGGGGGCAGTAATCAGAGAATAAGTGGTGGCCCTTCCGCTGAAAGTCCAACCCCAACTCCCCCAGCACCTAGCCGGCCAACCGGCCGTGCCGAAAATTTTGTAACTTTTGCAGCTATGTATACCTGTAGTGAGTGCCACCGCAGCTTTACAACCAAGAATGGTCTCGGGGTCCATCGCCGCCGCCAACATTTTGCGGCCGCCAACGCGGAGATCGTCACGGAGAGGCATCGCGCGAGGTGGACGGAGGAAGAAGTCCTGTCGCTCGCCAAGGCGGAGGCCGAACTGTTCCTTGAGAGGGACGCCGGGTTCTTCTTCGTCAATCAAGAACTCATCAGGATGTTCCCCGACCGAACGCTCGAGGCAATCAAGTGCCGACGGCGGCAAGCTGCCCACAAGCAGCTTGTCCGCCAATTCATGGAGGCGCTTGAGATCGGTCGGGGGGAAGAGCCGGCGTCCCGCCGGGGAGCAGCGAGCCCGCTGCCTGACGCGGGCGAGGCCGCTGCGCCGCCCGTCGACGCAGCCGAGGACTTCGCGGCCGACACCACCGGGCCGCCGCCGGAGGGGCCGACTGACGCCGCCATCTGGGAGCATCTGGCGGGGCTACCTGCTTCCGCCCAGCGTTTCTCTGCCCTGGATCGAGTCATAGGTTTGGGGCGGGGCACACCGCCCGATGTCATCCTGGGCATGCTCCCGGATGCCCTTGCGTCGGTCGGGTCCAGAGGGGAGAGATCGATCACCAGGACACAGCGGCCGCGCCAACCATCGAAGCGGCCGCCTGCCGCGCCGCCGACGCAGAAGCGCAAGCGGCGCCGCTGGGAATACGCGAGAACGCAGGATGCCTTCCGACGGTCGCGTGCACGTTGCGTGCGCGGCCTCTTGGATGGCACCCTGCTCCAGCCGCCACCTGCCATCCCTGGTCTGCTGGAATTCTGGGCGGACCTCTTCACTAAGAAGCCCGTCTCCACCGCGGGCTTCATTCGTGACCGCCTCCTCCCGCACTCGGAGCCTGTCGCTCTTGAGTGCCTATGGGGGCCGGTCACACATGAGGAGATCGCCGCCGCGTTGCCGCCCAGGGGATCAGCGGCCGGGCCGGACGGCCTTACCCCAGCGGAGTTGCGGCGCCTGCCGCACGAAGTCCTGGTGAAAGTGATGAATCTCTTCCTTCTGGCCCGCGCCCTCCCGGATCGCCTGCTTCGCGCGCGGACGTCCCTTCTCCCGAAAACGGCTGCACCAACATCCCCCGCTGACTTTCGCCCCATTACGGTCTGCTCGGTGTTGGCGCGGACCTTTCACAAGGTTCTCGCGTCACGCCTGATGCGTGCTTGTGCTGTGGACGAACGTCAGCGGGCATTCATCCCTCGGGATGGGATGTTGGAAAACACGTTCATCCTGGACACTGCTCTCACCGACGCAGTTCGCTCCTGCCGCTCTGTCTTTGTGGCATCGATCGACGTATCTAAGGCATTCGATTCGGTAGATCATGCTGCCCTTTGCCCCGTGCTGAAGGCGCATGGCCTGCCGGATTGCTTTGTCGAGTATGTCGAGCGGTGCTACGAGGGCAGCACGACAGTGATAGCGGACGGCGCCGGCGTGGGCGTGTCTGTGCAGCCAGCACGGGGCGTTCGCCAGGGCGATCCCCTCTCCCCCCTCCTGTTCAACTTTGCGGTGGACTACGTTTTAGGCCAACTGCCCTCCCACATCGGAGCTCGGATCCTCGGTCACAGAGTCAACGCTGCGGCCTTTGCAGATGACGTCTTGCTGTTTGCAGCGACCCCGAGGGGCTTGCAGTCCCTCATCGACGCAGCTACCGCAGCCCTCGCCCACCTGGGGCTGCAGATCAACGCCCGGAAGTGTTTCACCCTCGCCTTAGTCGCGTCAGGGCGCGAGAAGAAGGTGAAGGTGGACAGCAATGTCACCTTCACAGCAGGCAATACCACCATGCCTGCCCTGCGTGTGGGTGAAACCTTCCGGTACCTGGGGCTGCAATTTTCCACGGCGGGTCGCTGTGTCTTCAATCCACGTCGCCACCTGGTGGAGCAGCTTGACGTCATCTCCCGAGCTCCGCTGAAGCCGCAACAGCGCCTCCACGCTCTCACCAACGTACTTCTCCCTGGCCTGTACCACGGGCTGGCCCTCAGCCGCACCCGGGTGGGTGCATTGAAGTCGGCCGACGTCTCCATCCGGGCCGCCGTCAGGAGATGGTTCCGCCTTCCGGCGGACACCCCCCTGGGATACTTCCACGCTCCTGTTGCCCAGGGGGGCCTCGGCATGCCATCTTGCCAATGGATGGGTCCAACGCTTCGTCGGTCCCGTCTCCTGGCGCTGAAGAAGATAGGGCCAGCCTGCGACGGTGCAGGCATGGATGAGGTGCAGCGTGAGATCGAGGTGCTGGAGCGCCACCTAATGTGGGAGGGCCACCTCCTCAAATCGTCAACGCAGGTTGGGGAAATGTGGGCGGCGCGCCTACACATCGCCATTGACGGTGCGGCGCTGTCATCCTCTGCCGCCGTCAGTGGCCAACATCAGTGGGTCGCCGACACCAGTCGCCTGCTATCTGGGCGTGAATACATCGACGCCCTCCGCGCCTGCATCAACGCCTTCCCTACGAAGGCACGGCGCAGTCGCGGGCGGGAGGCGGACACCAGGTGCCGCGCGGGGTGCCAGGCCGTGGAGACCGCCAACCACGTACTTCAGGCTTGCTTCAGGACGCACGGGTCCCGGGTCAAGCGCCATGACGCTGTTGTGCGTTATGTCGCCCGTGGACTCGCGCAGAGGGGCTTCAATGTCTCCGTGGAGCCCCACCTCCGAACACCTGAGGGCATCCGCAAGCCTGACGTGGTGGCGGTCA
Organism: Schistocerca serialis cubense; assembly: GCF_023864345.2. NCBI lineage: Eukaryota > Metazoa > Arthropoda > Insecta > Orthoptera > Acrididae > Schistocerca > Schistocerca serialis. The sequence continues at coordinate 349,574,227 of NC_064645.1, forward strand.
AAGACGGCATCGCCCGCGTGGTCGACGCCCAGATAGTCGGAGACCACCTCCGGCTCGACTGGTGTCATTCCCAGAAGGCGGCCTACTACGACACGCCGTCCATCCGGCGTGCCATCTCCAACCTGCACCGTGACGTTGAGGAGGTGATTGTGTCCACCGCGACGTTGAACTGGAGGGGTGTATGGTCTCCAGCGTCGGCGAGGGATCTCGCCGCCTTAGGCTTCCGACCCCGAGAACTGGCGGTGCTGAGCACCAGAACACTACAGAGCTGCTGCAAAAGTTACAAAATTTTCGAGCGTATGACGGCTCCTAGCCCGAAGCAGCGTGTCGGCGTCGGCTAGGCTGCTGGTTATTTTCTTCGCCTTGACTCCTGGGGCCTATCCACAGGAGGAATAAACCGTCTTTGTTCTTTCTTCTTTGTCTCTATGTGTTGTGTTGTTCTTCCGCACTTATATATGTATATATGTATGTTAGCTTTATACTTTTTCTTGTGGTACCGCCCTGTAAGTCCCCACCTCGGTGGCGGACATGGCGTGAAACACCTGCCACATATATAATATGTATATGTATATATTTGTGTTATTCAATTATTTGAATAAAGACGGCTGTTGAATAGCCAAATGCCTCATCATCTAATTAGTGACGCGCATGAATGGATTAACGAGATTCCTGCTGTCCCTATCTACTAGCTGCGGCTGTCTCATGCTATGTGCCCCGATTTGCGTGGGCTCATGGTTGGTAATAGGCAGCAGGGGAAGGATGCGACTCGAACATCTTAGCCTCTCCTTCTCAAGTGCTCCTGCTCGCCTTCTTGGGGTGCAGCTGTTAAGCCTTCGGGCGACCGAAGGGCAGGGGCGCGACGGCGTACTGAATATCTTGTACGCCGGTTCCGGCTGCTGCATTTGTCGCGGCGGGATCCTGGCCCAAGTCGGCGAAGGTCACCCGCCTTGCCCCTGGAATTCCGGGGCATGATCCGCCAAGCCGGGGCGTGGTGACACGTCCCCAGTTAGGTTAGATGGGTCCAGACCCCCGAACGTCTGGGGGACCGGCCCGGCACCTGAGTAGGACCGGGTCTTTAGCCTTTTGGTGGAAACTCGGCCTAGTAGGGGGCGAAGGACGGAGGGTGAATCCGCTCTCCCGGAATGCGGGAGGCATTCGTCGGTAAGGGAGCGGGAGAAAACTTCGATGATGCAGCAGTCGAAGAGGACTAGTGCGCTGTTCCCACGGCGTGCTAAACCTAGCAGCTCAGTTGTTGAAAGCTCTTGGTCAAGGGGCGGGACCGGTGAGCGAGCTGCATTTAGCCTCCCCCCATGCCAGAGAGGCCGGTCCGGGGAAAGAGACGGGCCTCCACTTTTTCACTCTCTAAATGTCAAATACGGCTGAAAACATAGAGAGTGACGATGTGCCTCGATGCGAGATCGAAGAGAGCTTGTCTGTCGCTGAGCGACATGCAAAAATTTTTGAAGTTACTCGATTCGAGTATTAAAAATGGTAAGATCGGCAATTATGCCATAAATAATATTAGAGACTTTGTGTCGGGTTGGGCGATAGCTCACTCCCAATTAGAGGGACGGGTTATGGAACTAGAGCGCGAGAATGAACGTCTGAGAAGCCAGCCAGTCAGTGCGAAAACTTATGCCGCAGTCGCAGCTGCCCCTGTGGGCAAAGCGCCGACGGCAAAAGAAACTATCCAGAAAAATATTCAGAAAACGGTACCTACTGTGTTTATAAAGCCTAAATCTGGTGAGGACATACGGGCGGTGAAATCCGTTTTTGAGAAATGCGTGAATCCGAAGCGAGACAAAATTAAAATTAATAGTGTCAGAACGGCTAAAAATGTCTTGATAGTCGAAACTGCAACTCAAGAGGACAGTAATAAGATACTTTCCAATTCCCAGTTAACGGAGAAAGTTAAATGTGAACCTCCGCGGAAACGTCGACCATTGATGTGTATGTACGATGTACCAACTCATCTAAGTGCGGATGATCTGTTGGACGCGATATACAGTCAGAATTTTGATGTATCAATGACTCGAGTTGAGTTTGATGAACAATTTAAGTTGAAGTTTAAAGTTGGTCCTCGGGAAAAACTGACAGTTCACCATGTGGTGGAGGTTACTCCCGAGTTGTGGAAACTGTTGACAAGAATAGGTAGACTATATGTGGGATATTCAGCTCTTAATGTTAAAGATTACTTAGCAGTATCCAGATGTACTAAATGTTATGATCTGAATCATACTAACAAGTTCTGTACTGTAACTGAAGTTATCTGTGCCCATTGTGGGCAGACTGGACATGACAAAAGAGATTGCAGAAGCAAGGATCGCCCATCCATATGTATACCCTGCAGTAAGAGAGGGCGTAAGTGTGGGGGAGTCAAAGACTGCCCCACTTACAAAATGTTTCTGGATAGAATAATACAGAGAACCGATTATGGCGACCATTAAGACTGTTAAAAGAAAATCTCCGAGTAAAATCAAACGAGATGCAGAGAGGGGTAAATTAATATCTAAAGCTCTTTCCACAGGTTCGTTGGCTGATCCAGAGTGCTTCTCCGGGTCAGCTGGCCGTCTGACCGTGGAAGTTGGAGTTCAGACGGTAGATGATTTGGAGGCGGGTGTCAACCGCCTTTCGACTCAGCCGTCGACCCCCGCGGAAATGGAATCAACGATGGGTCCAAAGGAGGATGAAGATGCATCACGTGTTACTGTCCTGGTAACAGGAGGTGGTGGCAGTTGTGATGGAGATGGAACTGTAAATAGTGTAGATGCAAGTAATGTAGTGCAAATTGGTAACAATGGTGACGGAAGTGTAATTGTAAATAGTGTAAATACAAGTAGTGTAGTGGAAGTAGACAGACATGAAAAATCTGGTGAAGGGATCAGTTACAGACAAGTTGATCCAAAAAATATATACAAAGATTTGGAGGAGTTGGTTCGGCTGTCAAGGCTGGAGGAGCCTTTATTACTTACTACGGCACTGAGGCAGCTGGTCAGGAAGGGACACCCTAATGGAGAAGACATTACTTATCCAGCTCTGGAGGATGTAGATTGCATTCAGTTGTCCGCCGCTAACATTCCGTCTGAGTTGGAACAATTACAGGAATTAGTCATTAAAGTTTTTGATAGGCGCGGTCGCAAATTTGATCTTGATAAGATCTTTAAGGACATGGTCAAAATGTACGGCCGTAACGTCATTGATCTCTCGAAGACTTGGCCCGCCAGTCGTTTGCACGTCTACTATCCCCCTGGGTAATGGGGAGATTTAGGATGTTGCAAATCAATGCTATGCGTAGCCACATGGTTACGCAGGAATTGCGTAAAGTGGCGGAAGAAGAACAACTGGACATTATTATGATACAGGAACCAGCCTCCTGCGCTGGTCGAATCCCTGGTTTTCCGGCGGCCGCGCAAGTGGCATTCTCTGGTGAGAACCCCATGTGTGCGGTTGTGGTTTTAAACAAGCTCATCAGATTAACTGTTCTAAATCAGTTTTGTAATGAACATATAACTGTGGTCCAAACAAACATGTTAACACATATATTATACATTGTAAATGTATACTGTCAATTTCGACAGGACATTGTTACTTTTTTGGACCAGTTAAGATGGATACTTAGGACCTTAGCAGGTCAGTCAGTAATAATTTGTATGGATGCAAATGCCAAGTCCCCGATGTGGCACAGCCTGGAGCGGGACGATCGGGGCTCGGAGTTGGAGGACCTAATAATGGAAGCGAATTTAATTGTCTTAAATCAATCTGGGCACCCGCCTACCTTCTCTGGAAGGGCTGGCGCGGTCTCAAACATTGATGTAACATTAGCGACTCTGGGTGCTGCGCCCCATGTGCTCCAGTGGTGTGTTTCTGAGAACGTCACGATCAGTGACCACAATTGTATATTTTTCAACTATGAGACAGAGGTTACAGAAGATCTTGGGGACTTGGTTGAGAGATACAATTACGCTAAAACGAATTGGGAAAGGCTGGCGCAGGAGTTTCGACCTCCAGAGCTGGATATGGAAATTGCAGATGTGGACGGTGCAGTAGGAGACCTATTGGTTTCTATTGAAGCAGCTATTGCTGTTTCTGTCCCACGTGTTGCGAGGTATGTTCGCAAGCAGGCTACTCCGTGGTCCCCAGAACTGACCGCGCTTAAGCGGTCTGTCAGGCGGGCGCGGCGTAACTATCAAAGGAGCTTCGCCCAGGACGAGAGACAGTATCATTTGAGAATATATAGAAGATTAAAAGAGAGGTATGTCAACATGGTACAGACCACAAGAAGATTATCCTGGGAAACATTTGTCAAGGACCACTTGGGGATGGACCCTTGGGGTGTCCCCTACAAACTGGTCCGGGAGAAAATTAGGTCTCCGACTATGCTCTCCACCCTGCGATTGGAAGGAGGTGGGTACACTACGACTTGGGAGGAGACAGCAAGTGTGTTATTGCACACTTTGCTGCCTGATGATACAGAAAATGAGGACACTGAGGAGCAGCAGGGAATACGCCAGGGACTGCTGCAGCAGTACGTTAATGAGGCGGCGGTATACCCCTTCTCTGCTGAGGAGGTGGTGGCTGCGCTTCATACATTTGCAAGGCGCAAGGCTCCAGGACCAGATCATATACCAGCTGAGATCTTGCAGTTCCTGGCCCCACAGCTGGCTCCAGTGCTTGTTAAAATATACAATCTATGTCTGGAACGTGGTGTATATCCAACTCAGTGGAAGATCGCAGAGGTGGTTATAATTAAGAAGGGTCCCGAGAAGGACCCACAGCTAGCAAAATCATATAGACCGATCTGTTTACTAGATGTTCTGGGCAAGGCCTTTGAAAAGTTACTGGTCGACAGGTTGTACAGTCACCGAATGCTTTATGGCATGAGTGATCGGCAGTTCGGGTTCCGAAAGGGTCGCTCCACACAGGATGCGATCAATGAGGTTGCTCGGACTGTCCACTCTGCCAGGGCGACATACGTTCTGGGGATCATGGTGGACATCTCGGGAGCCTTCGATAACCTTTGGTGGCCAGCGCTCTTCTCCCGTCTTCGGGAGATGGGGTGTCCTGGTCCGCTGTATCGTTGTCTGGGGGCTTACTGCGATGGAAGGCTTGCCAGGATAACTGCCCCTGGCACTGTGGTATCCAAATGGATATCCCGGGGTTGTCCCCAGGGATCTGTGTTGGGCCCAGTATTCTGGGATATTATGATGGAACCTCTGCTGACCAACTTGCAGAGGGATGCCTCGGTGTTGGGGGTAGTTGCCTACGCGGATGATCTCGTGATATTGGTTGAGGGAAATAGTCGCACGGCAATTGAAGAGCGTTCACGAGAGGCCATTGCCATACTGCTTAGTTGGTGTGGACAATCAAAACTGACAGTGGCACCCCAGAAATCGGTGTACATGATGCTAAAAGGCAAGTTAAATAGAGATCCTACTGTACGAATAAACAATGTGGCAGTCTCTAGGAAAAGATCTGCTAGATACCTCGGTGTCCACTTAGATGAAAGATGGAATTTCATTGAGCACATTGAGCAAGTGGCCACCAAGTCTATGGCTCTGTTTAACAAATTAATTTCAATTGGACAACGACGCTTTCACCTTCCTGTGAAGGCCATTCACATGTATCACAATTGTCTGTTGGCTCCAGTAGTTGGGTATGGAGCAAGTGTGTGGGCCCACAGGTTAGCCTTGGTGAGGCCGGCAATGCAGATTCGACGCATAGAAAGGAATGTGTTGATAAGGTGTGTGGGTGCCTTCGGCACCAGTCCTATCGATGCGCTATTAGTTATAATGGGGCTATGTCCTTTAGATTTGATAATACAGCAATATGCCGCTTTTTACTGGTTGCAAAAAGGTGACATAGATCATGTTCGTGATATTATGGGCATGCCCCTGGTAACTGTCAAAGACATAAAAAATCGACTGTTGGACCTGTGGCAGGAGGAGTGGGAACGTTCTGAGACTGGACGGCGGGTGTACTCCTACCTGCCATGCGTGAGAACAAGA
>NC_064645.1:349585231-349600231 GCF_023864345.2 Schistocerca serialis cubense
TTAACCCAACCCATGTTGCGCCTTAACCCAACACACGTTGGGCCTTAACCCAACACACGTTGGGCCTTAACCCATCACACGTTGGGCCTTAACCCATCACACGTTGGGCCTTAACCCAACACACGTTGGGCCTTAACCCAACACACGTTGGGCCTTAACCCAACACACGTTGGGCCTTAACCCAACACACGTTGGGCCTTAACCCAACACACGTTGGGCCTTAACCCAACACACGTTGGGCCTTAACCCAACACACGTTGGGCCTTAACCCAACTCACGTTGGGCCTTAACCCAACACACGTTGGGCCTTAACCTGCTCTGTAATTGTCATACGACGCGTTAAATTAGTGTAGTGTTGCCTAACTGCAACGCCCGCAATATAGTGTGCTACTCGCACTGCCCGGTCCCCAGTGTATCGCTTCATGTTAAACACCTTGCAGCGATACACTGTAATGTGGATGGCAGCAGGACGTACATGCTCAATGCCCTTCGCAGTTCTTCATTGGCATTCGCATGGTGAAGCACTTAGCCTACGCTGTGGTACGGCCTGTGTCAACTGTCCGCTGATGTTGTACGTCCAAATCACACACTGTACTGCACGTTGGTCCTCATGTACTGAATGATACATCGTGGTACATGTGACCGTACAACGACTGCGCCAACAACGGCGAACCATGCGGTCCAACTGTTGTGCACTCAGCTACGTGTCGTCTCCCTATAAGAGCCGGATTGCAGTGTGGTATGCCCTGGATGGCGATCAGCATGAGCCGTCTGTTGATGTAGTGGCGCGTGTTGTCAGACGTAGTCGTCTCTTCTCACACACCGTGACAGCATGGTGCACTGCGTTCCACATCTGCGACATGCGACAGAGGCCGGTTGACAGTCGTTCGCGCAATGGACATCGCATACGTACGGGGGCCACCTTCCACTTGTTCGCGAAGCGTGCACATGTTGTTGCGTGTATGTGGGCAGACATAGTGTGTCGTGACACCTGACACAGGCATGCAACAATCGTTGAATTTGCAAATGGCGATGGACGTCTACGTTTGCTGGTGACGTTACGCAAATTAACAACTGGTAAACCGTTGTGGTGCGGTTGTTCTCGCTAGAGGTGAATCAGTGATGGCGACGATCGGTTGAGCTACCAACCGGTTGTTTCAGCGATACCCACCATGCCCACGAACGTGAATGGCATCTGGGTGTGAAGCGATACGCGGCGGTGGCTGGGTGGGACCGTCCCCGGCCGGTGAGGGGGGGCCTCCCGGCGCGCTACAGCCGGCTGGTGGGGGCGGCCAGTGGCAGGCGCGCCGGCCGACGGAGGCGGCAGGCGGCGCAGCTGCGCGCCGGCGCACCCTGCACGCGGCGCCGTAAGGCCAAAGTAGGTCCTCGCGGGCCCGGTGCGAAGCGCGGTGGACATCTGCAGTGTGCTGGTCCGATTGAGGACTGTGTGCGCTGAGGATGCGCCGCCGCTCGGCGCTCGGCGCCGCGACGCCGTCTGCTGCTCGGTCGCCCCAGCGGTTCTCGCAGGTGGTTTGTATCGCAGCTGTGCGGACGTGTTGGCGCGTGCGCTGTGCTGGGAGAGTTCGCTTCGGCACCCAAGTGGGGCTTTTGTCCTTCTGTGGCGCTGGCGTTGGAGCTGCCGGTCACCGTAGGTGGCGCGTGTTGTCTCCCGCCGGCAATGCCACGACAGCACGCTCCCGGGCCTCTGTCGGCAGCGGCAAGCTCAGTTGGGAGCACGGGTGGTCGCACCTAAAGCGTCTACTCGTCAAACTCCGGGCGATTGCGCCTCTCTCGAACCCGACCAAGTACTTAGGACGGCGCTGCGCGCCGCCGGGACCTGAGAGGGTTTCGAGGTGTGGTGGTGGTGGTTGTTGGATGTTTAAGGGGGACTAAACAGCGAAGGTCATCAGTCCCCCATTCCAAAATCAGGCGAGCCGAAAATCTACGAAGCAGATAAAAACCAAAGGGGGAGGAGACGTCCCCCCAGGCGCTAAAAGAACACAAATGCAGCAACGAACACTACAGACAAGAACAGAACAGAGGAACACCAGACAGTAAGAAACAGAAGAAAGGAAGAGGGCCGGAGACTGGTTGACTGACCACGAGATCAAAAAAGGGAAAGAGTCAACCTTCTCACGGCCTACCAGAACAGCAACAGACACGAGGACAAAAGACACAGAAAGGGAAAGGCGCAGGACCTCCCTAAATCGAACCATAAAAAGGACTACCACGGATAAAATTTAAAACGTCATCAGCCATGGAGGCATCGTCAGATAAAACCAAAGCCAAAGTGCCCGAGAGATTAAAAGATTGCCGGAGTGTGCGCAGTCGAGGACACTCCAGCAAAATGTGGCCGACCGTCAGCCGGGACCCACACCGACACAAGGGGGGATCCTCCTGACGCAACAGATGGCCATGCGTCAGGTATGTATGGCCGATGCGCAGCCGACACAGGACTACCGAGTCCCTGCGAGAAGCCCGCAGGGAGGAACGCCACACATCGGTCGTCTCCTTGACAGCCCGCAGTTTATTCGGGGCTGTCATGCCACGCCACTCAGCAGCCCACATCCCAAGTACCTTACGGCGCAACACCAGCTGCTGGTCGCGAGCCGTAAGGCCGATCTCCAAAGCTGGGGCGTCTATCGCCCCTTTGGCCAGCCTGTCTACACGTTCGTTCCCTGGGATGCCAACATGACCGGGCGTCCAAACCAGGACCACTGAACCACCAGAACGGGCAATGGCGGAAACAGCCTCCTGAATGGAGGACACCAGAGGAGAGGAGGGATAGCAGCGGTCGATGGCCTGAAGGCTGCTCAGGGAGTCACTGCAGATGACAACGGACCTACCTGAGCAGAAACGCATGTGCTCAAGAGCGCGCAAGATGGCCACCAGCTCTGCAGTAAAAATACTGCAGCCAGCCGGCAAGGAGCGTTGCTCAATATGGTCAGAGTGAGCAAAGGCGTAGGCAGTGCGACCATCAACCAGGGAACCATCAGTGTAGACAGGCTCACAGCCCGGAAACGATTCGAGGAGCGCAAGAAAACGGCGACGGAGGGCCACAGGCGGAACCGAGTCCTTAGGGCCCTGTGCCAAATCCAGACGGACAGACGGCCGGGACAAACACCAGGGAGGCGTAGGTGTATGGACCCGGAAGGGAGGCAGAAGAGGGAATGACCCCAGTTCTGACAGCAGGGACTGGACACGGACAGCTACGGAAAGCCCAGACCTAGGTCGCCGTTCGGGCAGATGGAGGACCATGGCAGGGAAAAGCAGGCGACGATTGGGATGGCCTGGCGAGCAATGCACGTGGACAGCATAGTCGGCGAGCAGTCGATGGCGGCGAAACCGCAGCGGGGGAACCCCGGCCTCCACCAGTAAACTATCCACGGGGCTCGTACGAAAAGCGCCAGTTGCAAGCCGGACCCCACAGTGGTGTATGGGGTCTAACAACTTCAACACTGAGGGTGACGCAGACCCATAGGCCAGGCTCCCATAATCAAGCCGGGACTGCACAAGGGCTCTGTACAATTGCAGTAGCGTGCAGCGATCTGCACCCCAAGACGTGTGGCTAAGGCAGCGGAGGGCGTTGAGGTGCCGCCAGCATTTTTGCTTCAGCTGAGTAACATGAGGAACCCATGTGAGCCGGGCATCAAACACGAGTCCCAAGAAGCGGCAAGTGTCCACCACGTCAAGCAGGTGGCCGTCGAGGTAAAGTTCAGGATGAGGGTGGACCGTCCGACGCCTGCAGAAGTGCATAACCCGAGTCTTGGCAGCAGAGAACTGAAAACCATGAGCCAGAGCCCATGATGCTGCCTTGCGAACGGCGACTTGCAACCTGCGTTCGGCGACTCCCGTAGTCGTGGAGCTAAATGAGATGCAGAAGTCGTCGGCATACAAAGAAGGAGACACCGACGACCCCACTGCTGCAACCAGACCATTAATGGCCACTAGAAATAACGAGACGCTCAACACCGAGCCCTGTGGGACCCCATTTTCCTGTATATAAGAGGAACTAGAGGTGGCACCGACTTGCACCCGGAAAGAGCGGCGCAATAAAAAGCTTTGAAGAAAAGCCGGGAGCCGACCACGAAGACCCCACCCATGCAACGTGGCGAGGATGTGATGCCTCCATGTGGTGTCATACGCCTTCCGCAGATCGAAAAATACAGCAACAAGGTGCTGACGTCGGGCAAAAGCCGTACGGACAGCAGATTCCAGCCGCACCAAATTGTCCACTGCAGACCGGCCCTGACGGAAGCCACCCTGGGATGGAGCGAGGAGACCGCGCGACTCAAGGACCCAACACAAACGCCGCCCCACCATACGTTCGAGCAATTTGCACAAAACGTTGGTGAGGGTAATGGGACGATAGCTGTCCACCGCCAGTGGGTCCGCACCGGGCTTCACGATGGGGACAATAAGACCCTCTCGCCATTGCGACGGGAACACGCCCTCGTTCCAAATGCGGTTAAAGATGGCGAGGATGTGTCTCTGGCAGTCCCTGGAGAGATGCTTCAGCATCTGCGCATGGATGCAGTCCGGTCCTGGTGCTGTATCAGGGCAATCGGCGAGGGCAGCGAGGAGTTCCCTCTCGCTGAAAGGAGCATTGTATGTTTCATAATGACGCGTGTAAGATGATAACGGCGTCCGCTCGGCTCGCTCCTTTAGAGAGCGAAAGGCGGGGGGATAGGATGCAGTCGCAGAGCTCTGAGCAAAGTGCGCGGCTAGCCGTTCAGCAATGGCGGCAGCGTCCGTGCAGACAGCGCCGTCCAAGGAGAGCCCAGGGACACCCACAGGGGTCTGGGAGCCATAAATCCGCCGGATACGGGACCACACGTGCGAGGACGAGACACGGGAGCCCAGGGAGGAGACGTACCTCTCCCAGCACTCCTGCTTACGCCGTGCAATAAGTCGACGGGCGAAGGCACGGAGCCTCTTAAAGGCGATGAGGGTCTCCAGAGACGGGTGCCGCCTATGACGCTGGAGAGCCCGCCTACGGTCGCGAATAGCCTCAGCAATCTCCGGCGACCACCAGGGGACAGCCTTCCGCCGAGGGAGGCCAGAGGAACGGGGGATGGTAGTCTCGGCGGCTGAAACGATGGACGTGGTTAAAACACGGACCACCTCGTCAATGTCACCCTGTGGGGGAGACGCAATGGTTACAGCGGAAGTAAAAGCTGGCCAGTCAGCCCTGTGGAAAGCCCAGCGGGGCAAGCGCCCAGAAGAATGACACTGTGGCAGTGACAAATAGATGGGAAAATGGTCACTACCACACAGGTCAGGATGCACCCTCCAGTGGAGGGATGGGACAAGTCCAGGGCTGCAAATAGAGAGATCGATGGCCGAGAACGAGCCATGGGCCACACTGAAATGCGTGGGAGCACCGGTGTTCAAGAGGCTAAGGTCGAGCTGAGCCAACACATGCTCCACGGCCCGACCACGATCATCGGAGACAGTCCCATCCCATAGAGGGTTGTGGGCATTGAAATCGCCCAGCAGCAAAAAAGGTGGCGGCAGTTGTGCTATCAGAGCAGCCAGGACATGCTGCGCGACAGTACCATCAGGTGGAAGGTAAATACTGCAGACGGTGATAGCCTGTGGCGTCCACACCCGAACAGCGACAGCCTCTAAAGCTGTTTGTAGAGGTACAAACTCGCTGTGAAGAGAGTTCAGGACATATATGCAGACGCCACCAGACACCCTTTCGTAAGTTGCCCGGTTCTTAAAATAACCCCGATAGCCACAGAGGGCGGGGGTTCGCATTGCTGGAAACCAAGTTTCCTGCAGAGCAATGCAAAGGAAAGGATGACGGCTGATAAGTTGGCGGAGCTCAGCTAAATGGTGGAAGAAACCGCTGCAGTTCCACTGGAGGATGGTACTGGCCATTGCTGGGAAAGGCGTGACGGGATGGGGAAGGCAGATTACGCCACTGGGTCACCCGCTGCCTCCAAGTGAGCACCTGTGCCAGTGCTTTGCATGGCGTCGGAGGGACTGGCGAGAGCGAGGTCCTCAGCGGACGCCAGGATCTCCACCTCGTCCTCAGACGTTGGTTGGTTGGTTGGTTGGTTTGGGGGGATGAAAGGGACCAGACTGCCATGGTCATCGGTCCCTTTTTCCAAAGACAAAGAACACCCACAGAGAATAAAAAAAGAGGAACAGAAGAGATCACAGACGAGACAGAACAAGAGAGACGGAGACAAGGACAAGACAAAACGAACTAAAACCACACAGAGTGTGATGGTGGTTGGCCGACCATAGAAATAAATAAGGAAAAGCCAACCACTTAGAAACACATTAAAAAACCAGTGGAAAATCATAGGCCAAAGGCCAGAGTCAACACAAAACAATAAAATAAAACAGAAACACTCAGAGTAAATGATAAAATCCCCCTGCCCGAATAAAACGTAAAACTAAGTCAGCCATAGTGGAGTCGTCTGTTAAAAGGGCAGGGAGCGTAGCAGGCAGCGCAAATGTCTGCCGGACCACAGCTAAAAGGGGGCAGGCCAGCAAAATGTGGGCCACTGTCAAAGCTGCCCCACAGCGACATAGAGGAGGGTCCTCCCGGCGCAGTAAATAACTGTGTGTCAGCCGGGAGTGGCCAATGCGGAGCCGGCAAAGAACTACTGAGTCCCTGCGAGTGGCTCGCAGGGATGACCGCCACACAGCCGTCGTCTCCTTGATAGCACGGAGTTTATTGCGCAGTGTCAGTTCGCGCCATTCATTGTCCCATAGCGCCAAGATTTTGCGGCGGAAGACTGCCCGCAAATCAGTCTCTGGGAGGCCAACGTCCAGAGATGGCTTGCTGGTGGCCTCTTTCGCCAGGCGGTCAACATGTTCGTTACCCGGGATACCGACATGACCGGGGGTCCACACAAAGACCACAGAGCGGCCGCAACAGGCGAGAGTATGCAGAGACTCGTGGATAGCCATCACCAGACGAGAACGAGGGAAACACTGGTCGAGAGCTCGTAAACCGCTCAGGGAATCGCTACAGATAACGAAGGACTCACCTGAGCAGGAGCGGATATACTCTAGGGCACGAAAGATGGCGACCAGTTCAGCAGTGTAAACGCTGCAGCCATCCGGCAAGGAACGTTGTTCGGAACGGTCCCCTAGAGTGAGCGCATATCCGACACGACCAGCAACCATCGAACCGTCAGTGTAAACAACACCAGAGCCCTGATACATGGCCAGGATGGAATAAAAGCGGCGCCGGAAGGCCTCTGGAGGGACTGAGTCCTTAGGGCCCTGTGCCAGGTCGAGCCGAAGGCTAGGGCGACGAACACACCATGGGGGTGTATGCAAAGTAGCCCGGAAAGGAGGTGGAACAGTGAAACCCTGGAGCCCAGAGAGAAGCTCTTTGACGCGGACCCCTATGGTACAACCAGACCGGGGCCGACGTTCTGGCAGACGGACGACCGACCGCGGGAACAGGAGGCGATAGTTTGGATGCCCGGGCGAGCTGAGAACATGGGCAGCATAAGCGGCCAGCAAACGTTGGCGTCGGAACCGCAGTGGAGGTACACCTGCCTCCACTAGTACGCTGTCCACAGGGCTGGTGCGGAAAGCACCAGTGGCAAGGCGGATACCACTGTGGAGAATCGGGTCCAGCACCCGTAACGCAGATGGGGAGGCTGAGCCATAAGCCAGGCTCCCATAATCCAGACGGGACTGGATTAACGCCTGGTAGAGCCGCAACAGTGTAGAGCGGTCGGCGCCCCAGCGGGTGTTGCTCAAGCATCTCAGAGCGTTTAGATGCCGCCAACACGTCTGTTTCAGCTGCCGGATATGAGGCAGCCAAGTCAACCGGGCATCGAAAACCACCCCCAAAAACCTGTGGGTCTCCACCACAGCAAGGAGTTCGTCGGCAAGATAAAGCCGCGGCTCAGGATGGACTGTTCGGCGCCGGCAGAAATGCATAACGCAGGTCTTGGCTGCCGAAAACTGAAAACCATGCGCTACAGCCCAAGACTGCGCCTTACGGATAGCGCCCTGTAGCTGACGTTCAACAGCTGCAATGCCAGTAGAGCTGTAATAAAGGCAGAAGTCGTCAGCATACAGGGAAGCGGAGACAGAATTTCCCACGGCCGCAGCAAGCCCGTTAATGGCTATTAAAAACAGACAGACACTTAAAACGGAACCCTGTGGCACACCGTTCTCCTGGACGTGGGAGGAACTAGACGAGGCCGCGACTTGCACGCGGAAGGTACGACACGACAGAAAATTGCGGATAAAAATCGGCAGAGGACCCCGAAGACCCCATCCATGGAGCGTAGAAAGAATGTGATGACGCCACGTCGTATCGTACGCCTTCCGCATGTCGAAAAAGACAGCGACCAGGTGCTGACGGCGGGAAAAGGCAGTACGGATGGCCGACTCCAGGCTCACCAGATTGTCGGCGGCGGAGCGGCCTTTACGGAACCCACCCTGAGATGGAGCCAGAAGGCCCCTAGACTCCAGTACCCAATGCAAGCGCCGGCTCACCATCCGTTCAAGCAACTTACAAAGAACGTTGGTGAGGCTAATGGGACGGTAGCTGTCCACCTCCAGAGGGGTCTTCCCAGGTTTCAAAACGGGGATGACAATGCCTTCCCGCCATTGCGACGGAAACTCCCCCTCGACCCAAAGACGGTTGTAAAGATCGAGAAGGCGCCGCTGGCAGTCCAGTGAAAGGTGTTTCAGCATCTGACAGTGGATGCCATCTGGCCCAGGAGCGGTATCAGGGCAAGCAGCTAGGGCACTGCGAAATTCCCACTCACTGAATGGAGCATTGTAAGATTCCGGGTGGTTGGTGCGAAACGAAAGGCTCCGACGTTCCAGCCGCTCTTTAATGGAGCGGAAGGCCTGGGGGTAATTCGCAGAAGCGGAACTCGTAGCAAAATGCTCTGCTAAGCGATTTGCAATGACGTCGGAGTCGGTACAAACGGCTCCATGCAGTGAGAGCGCAGGGACGCTGGCAGGGGTCCGATAGCCGTAGACGCGTCGAATCTTGGCCCAGACCGGCGAGGGAGTAACATGGAGGCCAATGGTGGACACATACCGCTCCCAGCACTCCTTCTTGCCTTGGCGGATAAGGAGGCGGGCCCGCACACGCAGCCGTTTGAAGGCGATAAGGTGCACTAAGGAGGGATGTCGCTTGTGACGCTGGAGCGCCCGCCGGCGATGTTTAATCGCTTCAGCGATCTCAGGCGACCACCAAGGCACAGCCTTCCGCCGAGGGGACCCACAGGAATGGGGAATGGCAGATTCGGCGGCAGTAACGATGCCGGTGGTGACCGATTGAACCACCGCATCAATGTCATCGGTAGAGAGAGGCTCAAAAGCGGCAGTGGAGGAGAACAAGTCCCAGTCAGCCTTATTCAGAGCCCATCTGCTAGGGCGCCCAGAACAGTGGCGCTGTGGTAGTGACAAAAAGATCGGAAAGTGGTTGGTTGGTTGGTTGGTTTGGGGGATTAAAGGGACCAGACTGCTATGGTCATCGGTCCCTTTTTCCAAAGACTAAGAACACCCACAGAGAATAAAAACGAGGAACAGAAGAGCTCACAGACGATACAGGACAGGAGAAACTGAGACAAAGACAAGACAAAACGAACTAAAAGCACACAGAGTGTGACGGTGGTTGGCCGACCAGAGAAATAAAAAAGGAAAAGCCAACCACTGGAAACACATTAAAAATCAGTTTAAAACCGGAGGCCAAAGGCCAGAATCAACACAAAACAGTAAGATAAAAACAGAAACACTCAGAGTAAAGAATAAAAACCCCCAGCCCGAATAAAACGTAAAACTAAGTCAGCCATAGCCGAGTCATCTGTTAAAAGGGCAGGGAGCGAGTCAGGCAGTGCGAACGACTGCCTGAGCGCAGCTAAAAACGGACACTCCAATAAAACATGAACCACGGATAAAACGGAGCCGCAGCGACATAGAGGCGCATCCTCACGGCGCAATAAGTGGCCGTGGGTAAGCCGAGTGTGCCCAATGCGCAGCCGGCAGAGGACAACAGACTCCTTGCGAGAAACCCGCAAGGAGGAGCGCCACACACCGGTAGCCCCCTTGATGGCCCGAAGTTTGTTGCGTGAAGGCAGGGCGCGCCATTCAGTGTCCCAAAGGTCCAGAATTTTGCGGCGTAGGAACGCCCGCAAATCTGTCTCCGGGAGGCCAACGTCCAGAGATGGTGCACTAGTCGCCTCTTTCGCCAGCCGGTCAACATTCTCGTTGCCGGGGATCCCAACATGGCCTGGGGTCCACACGAAGACCGCAGAGCGGCCGCAACAGGCAAGAGTATGCAGAGACTCGTGGATGGCCATCACCAGACGAGAACGAGGGAAACACTGGTCGAGAGCTCGTAAACCGCTCAGGGAATCGCTACAGATAACGAAGGACTCACCTGAGCAGGAGCGGATATACTCTAGGGCACGAAAGATGGCGACCAGTTCAGCAGTGTAAACGCTGCAGCCATCCGGCAAGGAACGTTGTTCAGAACGGTCCCCTAGAGTGAGCGCATACCCGACACGACCAGCAACCATCGAACCGTCAGTGTAGACTATACCAGAGCCCTGATACGTGGCCAGGATAGAATAAAAGCGGCGGCGGAAGGCCTCTGGAGGGACTGAGTCCTTCGGGCCCTGTGCCAGGTCCAGCCGAAGGCAAGGGCGACGAACACACCATGGGGGTGTATGCAAAGTAGCCCGGAAAGTAGGTGGAACAGTAAAAACCTGAAGCCCAGAGAGAAGCTCTTTGACGCGGACCGCTATTGTACAACCAGACCGGGGCCGACGATCTGGCAGATGGACGACCGATCGCGGGAACAGGAGACGATAATTTGGATGCCCGGGCGAGCTTAGAACATGGGCAGCATAAGCGGCCAGCAAACGTTGGCGTCGGAACCGCAGGGGAGGTACACCTGCCTCCACTAGTACGCTGTCCACGGGGCTGGTGCGGAAAGCACCAGTGGCAAGGCGTATCCCGCTGTGGAGAATTGGGTCCAGCACCTGTAACGCAGACGGGGATGCTGAGCCATAAGCCAGGTTCCCATAATCCAGACGGGACTGGATTAACGCCTGGTAGAGCCGCAACAGGGTAAAGCGGTCGGCGCCCCAGCGGGTGTGGCTCAAGCATCTCAGAGCGTTTAGATGCCGCCAACACGTCTGTTGAAGCTGCCGGATATGAGGCAGCCAAGTCAACCGGGCATCGAAAACCACCCCCAAAAACCTGTGGGTCTCCACCACAGCAAGGAGTTCGTCGGCAAGATAAAGCCGCGGCTCAGGATGGACTGTTCGGCGCCGGCAGAAATGCATAACGCAGGTCTTGGCTGCCGAAAACTGAAACCCATGCGCTACAGCCCAAGACTGCGCCTTACGGATAGCGCCCTGTAGCTGACGTTCAACAGCTGCAATGCCAGTAGAGCTGTAATAAAGGCAGAAGTCGTCAGCATACAGGGAAGCGGAGACAGAAGTTCCCACGGCCGCAGCAAGCCCGTTAATGGCTATTAAAAACAGACAGACACTTAAAACAGAGCCCTGTGGCACACCGTTCTCCTGGACGTGGGAGGAACTATACGAGGCCGCGACTTGCACGCGGAAGGTACGACACAACAGAAAATTGCGGATAAAAATCGGCAGAGGACCCCGAAGACCCCATCCATGAAGCGTAGAAAGAATGTGATGACGCCATGTCGTATCGTACGCCTTCCGCATGTCGAAAAAGACAGCGACCAGGTGCTGACGGCGGGCAAAGGCAGTACGGATGGCAGTCTCCAGGCTCACCAGATTGTCGGTGGCGGAGCGGCCTTTACGGAACCCACCCTGAGACGGAGCCAGAAGGCCCCGAGACTCCAGTACCCAATGCAAGCGCCGGCTCACCATCCGTTCGAGAAGCTTGCACATAACGTTGGTGAGGCTAATGGGACGGTAGCTGTCCACCTCCAGAGGGGTCTTTCCAGGTTTCAAAACGGGGATGACAATGCCTTCCCGCCATTGCGACGGAAACTCCCCCTCGACCCAAAGACGGTTGTAAAGACCGAGAAGGCGCCGCTGGCAGTCCACTGAAAGATGTTTCAGCATTTGACAGTGGATGCCATCTGGCCCAGGAGCGGTATCAGGGCAAGCAGCGAGGGCACTGCGAAATTCCCACTCACTGAATGGAGCATTGTAAGATTCTGGGTGGGTGGTGCGAAACGAAAGGCTCCGACGTTCCATCCGCTCTTTAATGGAGCGGAAGGCCTGGGGGTAATTCGCAGAAGCGGAACTCAAAGAAAAATGCTCTGCTAAGCGATTTGCAATGACGTCGGAGTCAGTACAAACTGCTCCATTCAGTGAGAGCGCAGGGACGCTGACAGGTGGCCGATAGCCGTAGACGCGTCGAATCTTGGCCCAGACCTGCGATGGAGAGACATGGAGGCCAATTGTGGACACATACCGCTCCCAGCACTCCTTCTTGCCTTGGCGGATAAGGAGGCGGGCCCGCGCACGCAGCCGTTTGAAGGCGATAAGGTGGTCGAGGGAGGGGTGACGCTTGTGACGCTGGAGCGCCCGCCGGCGATCTTTAATCGCTTCAGCGATCTCAGGCGATCACCAAGGCACAGCCTTCCGCCGAGGGGACCCACAGGAATGGGGAATGGCAGATTCGGCGGCAGTAACGATGCCGGTGGTGACCGATTGAACCACCGCATCAATGTCATCGGTAGAGAGAGGCTCAAAAGCGGCAGTGGAGGAGAACAAGTCCCAGTCAGCCTTATTCATAGCCCATCTGCTAGGGCGCCCAGAAGAGTGGCGCTGTGGTAGTGACAAAAAGATCGGAAAATGGTCACTACCACACAGGTCGTCATGCACACTCCATTGGACAGACGGTAAGAGGCTATGGCTACAGATGGAAAGGTCAATGGCGGAGTAGGTGCCATGCGCCACACTGAAGTGTGTGAAGGCACCATCATTTAACAGCGAGAGATCGAGCTGCGACAATAAATGCTCAACGATGGCGCCTCGACCTGTTGCCACTGACCCACCCCACAGAGGGTTATGAGCGTTGAAGTCGCCCAATAGCAAAAAGGGAGGCGGCAATTGGGCGACCAGTGCAGCCAGGACATGGTGCGAGACATCACCATCCGGTGGAATGTAAAGACTGCAGACGGTAACAGCCTGTGGCGTCCACACGCGTACAGCGACAGCCTCTAAAGGCGTCTGGAGAGGGACAGACTCGCTGTGCAGAGTGTGAAGGACATATATGCAGACGCCACCAGACACCCTTTCATAAGCTGCTCGGTTCTTATAATAACCCCGATAGCCACGGAGGGCGGGGGTTCGCATTGCTGGAAACCAAGTTTCCTGGAGAGCAATGCAGAAGAAAGGGTGAAGGCTGATAAGGTGGCGGAGCTCAGCTAGATGGTGGAAGAAACCGCTGCAGTTCCACTGGAGGATGGTGTTGTCCATGGCTGGGAAAGGCGTGACGGGACTGGGAAGGCAGATTACGCCACTGGGGCACCTGCTGCCTCCGATGGAGCATCCGTGCAAATGCCATCCATTGCGTCCGCGGGACCGGCAAGAACGAGGTCCGCAGCGGACGCCAGAATCTCCACCTCGTCCTCAGAGGCAGAGCTTGTAGGGAGCGGCGGGATCGGTGCCACCGCATTACCGTTGGTCTTGGGGACTTTCTTCCTTTTCTGCTTATCACGCTGTGCCTTCGGCTCTTCAGGCTGCATGGGCTTCACTGGGTCAGTCTCAGGGACAGACGACGACCGCGAGGCCCGACGACCAGGGACTGGCGGTTGTTTCAACCACTTGCGGGCGTCCGCTTTGCCACTGGTCGGAACTTGCGAAGGGAGGTCCCCAAGGGATCCCTTCCTGGCGAGAGCAGCCGAAGAAGTCTTACATTTCTCCGGCTGGGAAGGGGGAGCTGATGTCCCCGAAGGTTGGGAGGGTGTTGCTCCTGAAGAAGATGGAGCAGGAGCAACAGGGTGTGAAGTGCGCCCCACAAGCAAGGGGGCCGGTGGATGCTGACCGATCTTAGAGCCGATTCGTGATGACGGGAGAACCGTCGTTGCAGCAGCGGCGTAGGTCGACGGCATTGCCACAGGATGGAGCCTCTCATATTTCCGTCTAGCCTCGGGGTAGGTCAGCCGGTCCAAGGTCTTATATTCCATTATCTTCCGTTCTTTCTGCAATATCCTACAGTCCGGCGAGCAGGGGGAATGGTGTTCTCCGCAGTTAACACAGATAGGAGGCGGGGCACATGGAGTATCGGGATGCGAAGGACGTCCGCAATCCCGACACGTCATGCTGGAAGTACAGCGAGATGACATGTGCCCGAACTTCCAGCATTTAAAACACCGCATCGGAGGAGGGATATATGGTTTCACATCACAACGATAAACCATCACCTTAACCTTTTCGGGTAAGACATCACCCTCAAAGGCCAAGATGAAGGCACCGGTGGCGACCTGATTATCCCTCGGACCCCGATGGACGCGCCGGACGAAGTGAACACCTCGTCGTTCGAGGTTGGCGCGTAATTCATCGTCGGACTGCAGAAGAAGATCCCGGTGGAATATGATACCCTGGACCATGTTCAGACTCTTATGCGGCGTGATGCTAACGGAAACATCCCCCAACTTGTCACAATTGAGCAACCTCCGTGACTGGGCAGAGGATGCCGTTTTGATCAACACCGATCCAGACCGCATCTTGGACAAGCCCTCCACCTCCCCGAACTTGTCCTCTAAATGCTCTACAAAGAACTGCGGCTTCACGGATAGAAAAGATTCCCCATCACCTCTGGTACAGACAAGATATCTGGGCGAATACGTCTCAGTGTCACGCAATGCCTGTCGTTCCTCCCATGGTGTGGCGAGGGAGGGGAACGATTTGGGGTCATAAACGTTACCTTTAAAATGGGCTCTCGAACGCTTAGAGACTGCTGACGGCTGGCCGCCAGCGACAGATGATGTACCACGCTTCATTGCGGGTCATCCGCCCTGATGCCACCTACTCCGACCAAGGGCCCTCCCCA
>NC_064645.1:349610231-349617731 GCF_023864345.2 Schistocerca serialis cubense
TGGGCCTTAACCCAACACACGTTGGGCCTTAACCCAACACACGTTGGGCCTTAACCCAACACACGTTGGGCCTTAACCCAACACACGTTGGGCCTTAACCCAACACACGTTGGGCCTTAACCCAACACACGTTGGGCCTTAACCCAACACACGTTGGGCCTTAACCTGCTCTGTAATTGTCATACGACGTGTTAAATTAGTGTAGTGTTGCCTAACTGCAACCCCCGCAATATAGTTTGCTACTCGCACTGCCCGGTCCCCAGTGTATCGCTTCATGTTAAACACCTTGCAGCGATACACTGTAATGTGGAGGGCAGCAGGACGTACATGCTCAATGCCCTTCGCAGTTGTTCATTGGCATTCGCATGGCGAAGCACTTAGCCTACGCTGTGGTACGGCCTGTGTCAACTGTCCGCTGATGTTGTACGTCCAAATCACACACTGTACTGCACATTGGTCCTCATGTACTGAATGATACATCGTGGTACATGTGACCGTACAACGACTGCGCCAACAACGGCGAACCATGCGGTCCAACTGTTGTGCACTCAGCTACGTGTCGTCTCCCTATAAGAGCCGGATTGCAGTGTGGTATGCCCTGGATGGCGATCAGCATGAGCCGTCTGTTGATGTAGTGGCGCGTGTTGTCAGACGTAGTCGTCTCTTCTCACACACCGTGACAGCATGGTGCACTGCGTTCCACATCTGCGACATGCGACAGAGGCCGGTTGACAGTCGTTCGCGCAATGGACATCGCATACGTACGGGGGCCACCTTCCACGTGTTCGCGAAGCGTGCACATGTTGTTGCGTGTATGTGGGCAGACATAGTGTGTCGTGACACCTGACACAGGCATGCAACAATCGTTGCATTTGCAAATGGCGATGGACGTCTACGTTTGCTGGTGACGTTACGCAAATGAACAACTGGTAAACCGTTGTGGTGCGGTTGTTCTCGCTAGAGGTGAATCAGTGATGGCGACGATCGGTTGAGCTACCAACCAGTTGTTTCAGCGATACCCACCATGCCCACGAACGTGAATGGCATCTGGGTGTGAAGCGATACGCGGCGGTGGCTGGGTGGGACCGACCCCGGCCGGTGAGGGGGGGCCTCCCGGCGTGCTGGCCGCGCGGTGCGTGGGCGCACGCGCTACAGCCGGCTGGTGGGGGCGGCCAGTGGCAGGCGCGCCGGCCGACGGAGGCGGCAGGCGGCGCAGCTGCGCGCCGGCGCACCCTGCACGCGGCGCCGTGCGGCCAAAGTAGGTCCTCGCGGGCCCGGTGCGAAGCGCGGTGGACATCTGCAGTGTGCTGGTCCGATTGAGGTCTGTGTGCGCTGAGGATGCGCCGCCGCCCGGCGCTCGGCGCCGCGACGCCGTCTGCTGCTCGGTCGCCTCAGCGGTTCTCGCAGGTGGTTTGTATCGCAGCTGTGCGTACGTGTTGGCGCGTGCGCTGTGCTGGGAGAGTTCGCTTCGGCACCCAAGTGGGGCTTTTGTCCTTCTGTGGCGCTGGCGTTGGAGCTGCCGGTCACCGTAGGTGGCGCGTGTTGTCTCCCGCCGGCAATGCCACGACAGCACGCTCCCGGGCCTCTGTCGGCAGCGGCAAGCTCAGTTGGGAGCACGGGTGGTCGCACCTAAAGCGTCTACTCGCCAAACTCCGGGCGATTGCGCCTCTCTCGAACCCGACCAAGTACTTAGGACGGCACTGCGCGCCGCCTTGACCTGAGAGGGTTTCGAGGTGTATTGTGCAGGGGAGCTCAGCCTCCTCCTGTTTGCAGAATAATCGAGCGGACGCTTGCGTGTTCGCGCGGGCCCCCGGGACACACTCCCGGGCGGCCGGCTGCTCAGCTCTAGTTGAC
The DNA here is from genome assembly GCF_023864345.2 of Schistocerca serialis cubense. Classification (NCBI taxonomy): domain Eukaryota; kingdom Metazoa; phylum Arthropoda; class Insecta; order Orthoptera; family Acrididae; genus Schistocerca; species Schistocerca serialis. The sequence goes on from NC_064645.1 coordinate 349,612,086, forward strand.
GCAGCTCCCTGGTTGATCCTGCCAGTAGTCATATGCTTGTCTCAAAGATTAAGCCATGCATGTCTCAGTACAAGCCGCATTAAGGTGAAACCGCGAATGGCTCATTAAATCAGTTAGGGTTCCTTAGATCGTACCCACGTTACTTGGATAACTGTGGTAATTCTAGAGCTAATACATGCAAACAGAGTGGCGTGAGGTCAGTCGCTTGACGGCGTGTTTCGGCGCGGGCCCGCCCGTTGCCGGCGCGCCGTAAGGCACGGAGGCTCGCACTGGGGCGTATCGCTTTCCAGTCGGGCGTGCCGCGGCAGTCCTCTCTCGGGGAAGTGAAGCGTCTCTTACAGCCTCTCCTTCCCAAGTGGCTCTTTCCGCCTTCCCGTGGTGCCAGACGTCAAGCTCGGCATTCTGCCTTGCGTCAAAAGGGAGAGCTGCGACCCAACCCGATGCGAAAGCGAAGGGTGCGTGGCACAGGGGGAGCTGTGTCGAGGGACCGAACACCAGTCCCTTTCTGTTCGCAGGGCACAGACCAGCAGGTGCTCTGCATGCCGGCGACCTCGTTTGTCGGCGTGGGATCGCGGCGCGAGTCGGCAAGGGTGCTTCGCCGCGCCCCTGGGTAACCGGGGCGTGTTCTGCCAAACCCAGGAGGTGGTGACATCGCCTGGGCTAGGTTAGATGGGCCCAGACCGCCGAACGACTGGGGGACCGACCCACCACCTGAGTAGGAGTGGGTCTTTGGCCTTCAGGTGGAAACTCGGGCTAGTAGGCGGCGAAGGGCGAGGGGTGCATCCGCCTCTCCGGAGTGCGGGGTGCACTTGCTGAGGAGCGTCGAGTGAAATCGTCGACGACGAGGCCTTCGACGGGGACCAGTGTGCTGGCAACGGCGCGTTGAACCCTGCAGCTCTGGAGTGCCCTTGACCTAGGGGCGAGGTCGGTGGGCGAGCTGCAACAGTCCCCCCCCCATGCCAGAGGAGCCGGTCCGGGGCAAGAGACGGGCTCCCACCACTTCTTTTATCACTCGTTACCTATGATGGCTGAAACCGAAGCGAGTGATACGAGTGCGCCTTTACGGGCTTCTAATATGTCTGCTCCCTCACCACAGGACGTGATGGGACAGGCAGATGATGAGAGCGTAGTACAGAGACACACAAGAATAACTATGCTCTTAGAGCAAAATGTTAAGAATGGTAAGATAAGTCAAGCGGCTCTTAATACAATTAAAAATGAGCTATCGGCCTGGGCCATAGCTCATGCAAGATTGGAAGGCCGCGTAATGGAGTTGACAAAGGAAAACGACAGGCTAAGAAAGCAACCTAGTTAGACTTGGGCGGCTGTGGCTGCACAGGCACCAACTAAACAGACTTCAACAAAGGACACTATAGAAAAAGTTGCCAAACGGTCAGACACAGCAGTCTTCTTGAGGACTCTGCCTGGCCAAGACACCAGCGTTAAGAGAATCCAAGAGCTGCTAACAACAACAATAGACCCAGTGAAGGATAAAATCAAAATCAAAAAGGTCAAACCAAGTAGGAATTCGGTTATTGTGGAAGTTGCTAGTGAGGAAGACAAAGAAAAACTCTTAAAAAATCAAAAATTAAATGCAGTCGTTAAGTGTGAGCCACCTAGAAAAAGAAACCCTCTAATAATATTATACGATGTACCCACGGTTATGACCAATGAGGAACTACATGAGACAGTCAGATCACAAAATTTCGATGACATCAATGAGGAAGAATTCAAAAACTCTTTTAAGCTGAAATTTAAAACAGGACCTCGAGATCGCAATGTGGTACATCACGTGGCCGAGGTCTCTGCGCAATTATGGAAAAGGATAAGAACAATGGGCAGACTTTATGTAGGCTTTCATGCCATTAACACTAGGGACTATATAGTGGTACCTCGCTGCCATAACTGTGGCGACCTGGACCACATTCTGAGGCACTGCACCAGGGGGTCGGCTTGCTCCAGGTGCGGTGAAAGTGGTCACAACCGCAAGGAATGTAAAACAGCACGGGTATGCATTCCATGTAAAAATCGGGGAAAGAAATCCTGTGGTGCCACGGGACGGAACTGCCCCACTTACCGGATGCTTGAACAACGCCTAATCTCAAGAATTGACTATGGCTGAGCAGAGCGCAGCTAACAGGATGCTCAAACACAAGTCCCCGAATAAAAGAAGGAGGGATGCTGTGAGGGCTAATAAATTTAAGGAATTTCTAAGGTCGCTTTCGGGCACCTCAAACATTATGACAGTTGAGAGGGAAATTCAAACAGATCCCTTTATGGTGGACAGATGTATACAAACCGATTCTCCGGACGAAAACACAGCTCCCCCTTCCCTAAACCGGGGAGAAAGGCCGAACAACAACCTACAACGGCAGAAGCATCCTGTAGTGGTGGCGGCCTCCCTGGCCCCCACACACGAAGCTGTACAAACCAAACAACCTCTCCAAGAAAGTACAGTCACTAGCAGCAGCACCACCCCAACTGAGGCAGATACCCCAGTAATCAGGCTACCGCCTGTAGATCCAATTAGGGTGTATCCCAATATAGAATTCACAATGCAACTAGCAAGATTGGAGCAGCCGGCTATCCTGACCAATGCCGTAAGACATGTGGTCCGGGTAGGACACGAGGACGGAAGAAAGGTCACCTTCTCAGTAATGGAGGCTGTGGATAGAATACAGTTAAAGTCAGTGAATCTTCCCACCGACTTCGGGGCCCTGCGAGACTTACTTAAGAAAGTGTTTGACAGACGTGGGGAGAAGTTTGACTTAAATGACATTTACATTCAATCAGTCCTAGCTCATGGTCGGATCGCTTTTGATTGGAGCAAGACTTGGCCTGACGACAGAATGCACACTTACTTCCCATAATGACAAAATTAACTGTTGGACAGTTGAACACGCATAACAGCAGACTAGTGATGCAGGAGCTCCGAAGAGAGGTGGAGGAGAAGAGGCTTGATGTACTCTGCTTGCAGGAGCCGTACTCTCAAGCTGGAAAACTCCCATTTGCAGCCGCTACATGGCAGATAACGAGTAGTGGGGAAGCCCCCAAAGCGGCAATTGTAATCACAAACCAGTCTCTACGAGCAACAACACTTGCACAGTTTTCTACCAGTCACTGCAACGTCGTGGAGGTACAGGCCCCCATGGGAATTATAACCTTTATAAACATGTACTTTCAATACGGGGAAAACATCGAACAACATCTGGATCACCTGACCAGAGTAGCCACGGCGTTGCGAGGTCGCAAACTGGTTATAACAGCAGATATAAATGCAAAATCCCCCCTGTGGTACAGTGGCACAAGAGATGAAAACGGGGAAAAAGTAGAGGAAATGATTATGGCTCTACAACTTGTAGTTGCAAATAGACCTGGCAACCCTCCCACTTACGCAGCGGGAGGGGGGCGCGGCACCAATATAGATGTAACGCTAGTTACACCAAATTCTGTTAACATCATTCAGAATTGGGAAGTTAAGGAAAACGCGACAACAAGCGACCATAATCTTATAATGTTCAGCTTAGGAAATGGAGGTTGCCACTGGACCGCAGGGTGGGAGTTGCAATTGAATTTCAAGAGAGCTGACTGGGAGAGACTAGCGAGAGAGTGCGACATTCCTCCACTACCAGAGGGTGATGCACAACAGGACTTGGACATAGACAAGCGAGCCGAAGAACTGGTAGGCGCAGTAACAAGAGCGGTCAAGGCAGCTGTACCAACCAGGAGGAGAGCCATGGCGGCCTCCCCGTCACCATGGTCAGCTGAACTTCAGGAGATGCGTCAGTCTGTCAGAAGGCTGAGGAGGCACTACCAGCGCAGTGTCGTCTGGTGGGAAAAACAACGATGGTTACAGTTATACCGGGAGGCAAAAGACAAATTCCAAAAAGAACTAAAAGAAGTCAGACTACGTAGTTGGGAAAGATTTGTGCTGGACCAGCTGGCCCTGGATCCATGGGGAGTACCCTACAAATTAGTGAGGGAAAAGATCCGGTCCCCGATGATGCTATCAACGGTCAGGTGCGGGGATGGGATGACAGAATCCTGGCAGGAGACTGCCGAGGTTCTTCTCCGGTCCCTGCTCCCTGACGACGATGAGGCCAGCGACACGGAGGGACAGTCCCAGGTACGAAATCGAGATCTGGATAGAGTTGCTAACAACAGGGCAGTCTACCCCTTCTCTGAAGAGGAGGTGGCTGGCCACATTAAAGCACTGAAAACAGGAAAAGCCCCCGGCCCAGACGGCATTGTGGCGGAGGTAGTGCAGTTCCTGGCACCTCAACTGGTGGCACCACTAACCCAGTTGTATAATGAATGCCTAAGACAGGAAAAATTCCCGAAAATCTGGAAAGAGGCAAACGTTGTCATAATCAAAAAGGGACCTAACAAGGACCCAGCGGATGTTAAGTCTTATAGGCCAATTTGCCTATTGAATATCCTTGGGAAACTATTCGAAAAACTGCTAGCTGACAGACTAACTGCACACCGAGTGCTGTGTGGGATGAGTGGCGGGCAGTTCGGCTTCAGGCCGGGGCGATCGGCAACTGATGCGATCGCTCTGGCGGCTGAGGTCTGCGGCTCTACCCCATACAAGTACGTAGTTGGCATCATGGTTGACATCAGTGGCGCCTTTGACAACCTGTGGTGGCCTTCGCTCTTCTCCTGCTTGCGGGAGAAAGAGTGTCCAGGGTCGTTATATGGTTGTCTGAGGAGCTATTGTGAAGGGCGGGAGGTCTGGCTATCATCCCCTAGCGGCAGAGTAGGAAAATCCATAACTAAGGGATGTCCCCAGGGCTCCGTACTAGGTCCCCTGTTCTGGGACATCCACATGGAACCGCTTTTAGACAGTTTGGAACAGAGTGAAGAAGTGCTAGAGGTGATAGCCTACGCGGATGACCTCCTCTTGCTGGTCGGCGGCCGAAGCCGCGAGGACATCGAACCAAAAATAAACAGAGCGATGACCAAACTACAACTATGGTGCACAAATACAAAGATGACGATCTCACCGACCAAATCGACGTACTTATTACTGAAGGGACAGCTGGCGAGGAACCCTACAGTTAGAATCGGAGGCTCACCAGTAATAAGACGACAAGAGACTCGCTACCTGGGCGTCATCATCGATGAAAGGTGGAACTTTGGAAAGCACATTGAGTCCGTATCCCAAAAAGCATTGCAATTGTTAAACAATCTTACCTCAATAGGTCACAAACGATTTCATCTTCCACCACATCTAATCAAGTTATATCACAATAGCATATTAACATCATTAGTGGGTTACGGATCGGGAGTCTGGGCACATAGTCTCACAAGGGTGGTGCCTGCCATGGCAGTGAGAAGGGTACAAGGAAACATGCTTTTGAGATCCATAGGGGCGTATAGAACTTCTCCAGAAAATGCACTCTTAATAATAATGGGGCTTTGTCCTTTAGACATCAAAATTAGGGAACAAGCAGCTTGGTACTGGGTAAAGAAAGGGAACAACGCGAAAACAGAGAACATCATGGGAATATTGGTAATAGATAAGAGAGAAATACGTAAAAGGGGGGAGGACCTGTGGCAACAGTCTTGGGAAATGGAAGAAACTGGCAGAAGAACCTTTGAGTTCTTGCCAGACGTAAAAGAAAGGCTAGGGATGAAGTACTT
>NC_064645.1:349622731-349647731 GCF_023864345.2 Schistocerca serialis cubense
GCCCTGAAAATGGATGGCGCTGAAGCGTCGTGCCTATACTCGGCCGTCAGTCTGGCAGTCATGGCCGGTCCTTGCGGCCGGCCGCGAAGCCCTGACGAGTAGGAGGGTCGCGGCGGTGGGCGCAGAAGGGTCTGGGCGTGAGCCTGCCTGGAGCCGCCGTCGGTGCAGATCTTGGTGGTAGTAGCAAATACTCCAGCGAGGCCCTGGAGGGCTGACGCGGAGAAGGGTTTCGTGTGAACAGCCGTTGCACACGAGTCAGTCGATCCTAAGCCCTAGGAGAAATCCGATGTTGATGGGGGCCGTCATAGCATGATGCACTTTGTGCTGGCCCCCGTTGGGCGAAAGGGAATCCGGTTCCTATTCCGGAACCCGGCAGCGGAACCGATACAAGTCGGGCCCCTCTTTTAGAGATGCTCGTCGGGGTAACCCAAAAGGACCCGGAGACGCCGTCGGGAGATCGGGGAAGAGTTTTCTTTTCTGCATGAGCGTTCGAGTTCCCTGGAATCCTCTAGCAGGGAGATAGGGTTTGGAACGCGAAGAGCACCGCAGTTGCGGCGGTGTCCCGATCTTCCCCTCGGACCTTGAAAATCCGGGAGAGGGCCACGTGGAGGTGTCGCGCCGGTTCGTACCCATATCCGCAGCAGGTCTCCAAGGTGAAGAGCCTCTAGTCGATAGAATAATGTAGGTAAGGGAAGTCGGCAAATTGGATCCGTAACTTCGGGATAAGGATTGGCTCTGAGGATCGGGGCGTGTCGGGCTTGGTCGGGAAGTGGGTCAGCGCTAACGTGCCGGGCCTGGGCGAGGTGAGTGCCGTAGGGGTGCCGGTAAGTGCGGGCGTTTAGCGCGGGCGTGGTCTGCTCTCGCCGTTGGTTGGCCTCGTGCTGGCCGGCGGTGCAGGATGCGCGCGCCTGCGCGGCGTTCGCGCCCCGGTGCTTCAACCTGCGTGCAGGATCCGAGCTCGGTCCCGTGCCTTGGCCTCCCACGGATCTTCCTTGCTGCGAGGCCGCGTCCGCCTTAGCGTGCTCCTCCGGGGGCGCGCGGGGGCGCGGATTCTCTTCGGCCGCCATTCAACGATCAACTCAGAACTGGCACGGACTGGGGGAATCCGACTGTCTAATTAAAACAAAGCATTGCGATGGCCCTAGCGGGTGTTGACGCAATGTGATTTCTGCCCAGTGCTCTGAATGTCAACGTGAAGAAATTCAAGCAAGCGCGGGTAAACGGCGGGAGTAACTATGACTCTCTTAAGCTCACATGATGCGTCATATACGGATCCTCTCTATCCACTCCTTAGCATCCGAGCGATGTCGAGTGGATGATGGTTCGCTTAGCCTCTCGGTGGGAAATCCTAGCTCTGGCCTTCTCGTGGCAGGGGTCGTGAGAGGTTCTTAGGAAGATTATGCCTGTGTATAACTCTTCCAAAGTTCCTCGACAGACAGAGCGGGGTGAACCTTTCGGGGCTTGGGGGTTGCCGCCCCCCCTGCCCCTGTTTCAGCTGGCCCCAACACGAAGAAGAAATCAGGTAGCGGTACTCCCACAGGAGACGCCGCGCCAGTCGTTGGGTCAGCATCCGACGCCGCCAGTTCGGGTCGAGCCGTAGTGCCTGCCATCACATGTCCTGAGTGCCACCGGACCTTCACCACCAAGACAGGTCTTGGTGTACATCGCCGCCGTGCCCATCCTGCCGCAGCCAACGCAGAGGTGACCACCGAGAGGGTAAAGGCCAGGTGGTCTAGTGAAGAGCTCCTACGCCTGGCCCACTCTGAAGCAGCACTTATGCTCAAGGGCACCCGGTTCCTAAATCAAGAGCTTGCAAAGGCGTTCCCGAATCGTTCCCTTGAGTCCATTAAGGGGCAGCGTCGTGGAACAGCCTATAGGAACCAGGTTGCCGAGTTTGTTGCTGCCCTCTCTGCTGTTGGGGTGGGGTCGCTTCCATCTGCTGCAGCTGTGGAACCTGCCGGTTCCTGTGCAGCACCCCCCTCCCCGTCTGCAGCTGTGGATACTGTCGACCAAGCTGTCTGGTCGGCCCTGGCAGCCCTCCCGTCGTCTGGGTCTAGGTATAAAGCAGTCGATGACATCCTGGCGCTTGGGCCAACGACATCAGCCCCAGTCATAATGGGCATGCTGTCGGCTGCCCTTGACGCTATCGGCAGCAGGGAACCATCATTAAATCCTGTTGCCCCCCGCAGGATGTCAGAGCCACGAGGGACGAAGCGGGCTCTGCGGAGGAGGGAGTATGCCCTCTGTCAGCGGGCCTTCTCAAAGAGCGCTGCTCGCTGCATCAGCGGCCTTCTGGATGGAACGCTCCTTCACCCACCACCCTCTATTCCTGGGTTGGTGGAGTTTTGGAAGGACCTTTTCACCCGGCGACCATCTGGCCGGGTGGACCGTCTGGAGGGTCGGCTGTTGCCCTCCTCCATCGAGGTTCCCTTCAAACAGCTGTGGGCGCCTATTACGATGGAGGAAGTTGCTTCAGCGCTCCCCCCTCGTCGCTCTGCTGCAGGCCCAGACCGACTGACACCGGCCCAGATTCGCCGTATACCCCGTGAGGTCCTCCTTAAAATCCTTAACCTCTTCCTCTTGACCCGTCGCCTCCCATCCCGTCTTCTCCTAGCCCGTACACCCCTGTTGCCCAAGAAGGCCGCCCCAGCATCCCCCGCTGACTTCCGTCCGATCACGGTTTGCTCAGTCCTCGCTAGGGTCTTCCATAAGATCCTGGCGGGCCGTCTGATGCGGACCTGTGTGCTGGACGGGCGTCAGCGGGCTTTCCTTCCTCAGGATGGGATGCTGCACAATACGTTCTTGTTGGACTTGGCGATGACACAGGCCAGGGCAAACTGTCGCTCCCTCTATGTTGCGTCCCTGGATGTGTCCAAGGCTTTCGACTCGCTAGACCATGGTGCCCTGAGGCCGGCCCTGAGGGCACATGGCCTGCCTGACGAGTTCATTGGATACGTCCTGGGATGCTATGAGGATGGGGTGACGATGATCTCTGGTCCTGGGATGTCGCTGGGTCCAGTGCGGCCTTCAAGGGGTGTTAGGCAGGGTGATCCTCTCTCTCCTATCCTTTTCAACCTCTCCTTAGACCTCATGCTTGCTCGCCTCCCAGATTACATTGGTGCCAATGTGATGGGACGACGTCTCAACGCTGCTGCCTTTGCTGACGACCTCCTGCTGTTCGCCGAGACCCCAGGAGGGCTCCAGGACCTTATTGATGCAGCAACATCTGCCCTTGGGGACCTTGGTCTCCAAGTCAATCCCAGAAAGTGCTTCACTCTCGCCCTGACGGCTTCTGGCCGTGAGAAGAAGATTAAGGTCGACGACACCACGACCTTCAGGGCTGGGTATACCATCCTCCCAGCCCTGGGGATCGAGAGCACTTTCCGGTATCTTGGCCTGGAGTTCTCCACGAGCGGACGCAGCCTCTTTCATCCGAGGCGGGAGGTCGAGCGACAGCTGACCGTCCTATCCAAGGCACCACTAAAGCCACAACAGCGTTTGCACGCCCTCAGAACCGTCGTCTTGCCAGGGATACACCATGGCTTGGCCCTTTCGAGGACCCGCCTAGGAGCCCTGTCAGCAATGGACACCACCATCCGCGCAGCGGTTAGATCTTGGTTGTGCCTGCCAGCGGACGTTCCTGTTGGTTACTTCCATGCCCCTGTGTCATCTGGGGGGCTGGGAGTGCCATCAGCGCGCTGGCTAGGGCCTCTTCTGCGGCGGAACCGGCTCGCGAAGATGCGGGCATTGGGTGTCCTATCTGACAGGACAGCAGACGACGTTCTGGGGCGTGAGATTGGGAGGCTAGAGCAGCAACTACGGGGTAATAATACGGTCATTAGAACTTCCAACCAAATGGGCCGGATGTGGGCTGAACGGTTGCATCTCTCGGTGGACGGCGCTGCCCTTAAGAAGTCTGCCCGAACACCAGGGCAGCATCGCTGGGTCGACGATCCTCGACTAGCGATCACAGGCCGCGACTTTATCTCCTGCATCCGTACGAGGATCAATGCCCTTCCAACCCGGGCACGGTTGCAGCGAGGTCGTGCTGGTGATACTAACTGCCAGGCTGGCTGCATCGCTAAAGAAACTGCGAACCACGTTGTCCAGCACTGCTTCCGAAGTCACGACGCACGAGTGAAGCGACACAACGCCCTGGCGTCTTACGTCGCGCAGGGACTTCGTCGCAGGGGCTTCGACGTCGACCTGGAGCCCCACCTCAGGACATCCGAGGGACTGAGGAAGCCGGACATCGTGGCAGTTCGTGGCGATGCAGCCTATATCATCGACGCCCAGGTGGTTGGTGTCAATCTTGACATCGAAGAGTGTCACCAGCAGAAAGTCGCGGTTTATAATAGGGAAGCCGTCCACCAGGCGATTAGGAGTCAGACCCCAGCAGCCAAGACCATCACCACCTCTTCAGCTACCATCTCATGGAGGGGGGTGTGGTCACCCACATCTGCACAGGATCTGCGGCAGCTTGGATTCAAGGACCACCACTTCGCGGCGATGTCGACAAGAGTACTCATCGGGACTGTGATGGCGGCGCGGCGGTTCGACACTATGACTGCCATTAGGCGCACGATGCCCCGGACTGGTGTTGGGTGATGGCCCAATTATATGTCGTCTACGCTGCTGCCTGGCGTCTGTCTACAGGCACAACCCCTTCTCTGTTCACGTCTCTTCCTGTCCGTCTAGTGTTTGTTTTGTTTTTGTCATTTGTAAACCCACTTCGTGGGTACTTTTATCTGTTTGTATGTTCACATAGACGTGAATAAAGACGGCTTAAATAGCCAAATGCCTCGTCATCTAATTAGTGACGCGCATGAATGGATTAACGAGATTCCCGCTGTCCCTATCTACTTTTCCTGCGGCTGTACTCGCTGGGGAGGGATCGTGGCCTGAGCCGGCAAAGGCTCAGCGCCATGTCGGGGACTTCGACATGCTCCGCCAAACCAGGGCGTGGTAACACGTCCCTGGCTAGGTTAGATGGGGCCAGACCCCCGAAAGTCTGGGGGACCGACCCAGCACCTGGGTAGGGCTGGGTCTAAGGCCTTAGGGTGGAAACTCGGCCTAGTAGGGGGCGAAGGCCGAGAGGTGAATCCGCCTCTCCGGAATGCGCTGGGCATTTGCTGGGGAGGGACGGGAGAAATCTCCAGTGGTACAGTCGCGGAAGGGGACTAGTGCGCTGGAAACGGCGCGCTAAACCCGGCAGCTCACAAAGCTCTTGGTCCAGGGGCGGGACTGGTGAGCGAGCTGCACTTAGCCTCCCCCCATGCCAGAAGAGCCGGTCCGGGGAAAGAGACGGGCTCTCAACTTTTTGGTCTCTCTCAGAAATCATGGCAGTAAACACAGAGAGAGAGACTTCCGAGCGATGCGATGCTAACGCAGACACTGAAATAAAGAGCGCAGCCGAAAGGCTAAAAGAAATAAACGCGCTACTAGTGACAGACAAAGGGAAGATGAGCAATGATAGGATTAACGAGATAAAGGATAAGTTGGCCTTGTGGGCAATAGCCCAAAGCCAACTAGAAGGAAGAATTAAAGAGTTGGAACGACAGAACAAACAAATTACGACTGAAAGAACAAAGACATATGCCACAGTGGTGGCAGGAGGACCACAGAAACCACAAATAAACATGAAAGAGAGTATAGAAAAAGTGACAGCGAAGCAAGGAGTGGCATTATTTCTGAAACCAAAAGAAGGACAGAGTGTGAAAGAAGTGAAAGAAATATTTACGAGAGTAATAAACCCAACCAAGGCGAAAGTTAAAATAAATAAAGTAGTAATAGCTAAAAATGCAGTAATAGTGGAAACCCCCACACAGCAGGATAGGAACACAATAATGGGGCATAAAGACCTACAGAGATCTGTGATATGCGAAAAAACAAAGAAACGATGGCCATTAATGACCATATTTGATGTTTCGAATAGACTGACACCAGAAGAACTAACAGAGTGCATTCACATGCAGAATTTCGAAGAAAAGATGAGCCTACAAGATTTTAAAAAGGAATTTAGACCGAAATTTAGGATGGGGAAAAAGGATAGAGATACGGGCCATCAAGTAGTTGAAGTCTCACCAACATTAAGGAAAGAGCTTATACAAAGTGGAAGAATATATGTCGAATATAGTTCAGTGGCGGTCAAGGACTACTGTGTGGTACCCAGGTGCCACAAATGCATGGATCTGGGCCACGTTCAGAAGTATTGTACTTGGGGTGACCCCACCTGCGGTCACTGTGGAACAGATAATCACAACAAGAAAGAGTGCCCTGAAAAGAACAGGCCGGAAACATGTATACCATGTAATCGAAGAGGGAAAAGAAAATGTAGAGCACCAAACTCAAAAGAATGCCCCACATATCAGCTTTTACTAGGAAGACTAATACAAAGGACAGATTATGGAGAGTAAACCCCAAGAAAAAAGAAAGAAGCATAAATCACCTAGTAAGCAATTAAGGGATACACTAAGGGGCATAAAAATCAGGGAAGCAGTAGGGGCAAGGGAACAGGAGGCAAAAGGGACCACAGACAAACAGCCTGAAAATAAGGGAACGAAAAACAACACACAAGATAATAAACAACACACAAAATGTACAGCACAAAACTGCATTGCTATAACTCCCATTAAAAGAACAACACAACCAAAAATATACCACCAAGAAACAATACAGAGGATAGGAAAAGAAAAACAAAAAATGACAGATACACAAGTACAAGCTGTAAACACGAAAGAAGTACAAGTACAAACACAAGGGCGACCTCGGTCGCCCATTTCTTATGACAGGAAAATGCAGATGGAAAGCAGGGATGGACAGTCAGAGGTACCAAAGACACAACGGGAATCATCGATACAAGACAAGAAACAAAACACAATGCAGGATGCACAAGTGCAGACATCACATATGGTAGACGCACAAGTACAAACAACGAACACAAGAGAAGCACAAGTACAAACAGAAGGGCGACCTCGGTCGCCCATTTTCCATAACAAAGAAATGCCGATGGAGGGCAGAAATGGGCGACCAGAGGCGCCCCTGACACAACATATCACACCAACACAGAGACAGAACAAAGACACAGAAAAGAACAGTACAGGAAAGAAATACGGACGACCTCGGTCGTCCGTTTACAATGAAAAGAAACTGCCGATGGAGGGCACGGACGGACGACCGAGTTCGCCCAAAAGAGATCAAGAAAATCAGAGACAAGATAAAAGCAATCAGACAAGCATGAATGTCACATACAGGGCAATGGACCCTAAGGACACATATAAATTATGCGAAAACGCTCTACAGATGGCAAGATTAGAAGAACCTGGCCTGCTAACCACTGCACTTAGACAACTAGTGAGAGTGGGGCACAGAAACGGCTCGAGAATTACTTATCCAGCTCTGGCGGATGTCGACTGCATTCAGTTAGCAGCGGCAGGAATTCCAACGGAACATGAACAACTACAAAAAATAGTTAAACAAGTATATGAAAGACGAGGTTTAAAATTTAATCTAGATAACATATATACGCAAATGGTAACAACATACGGCCGAATAGGGTTCGACCCCAACAAAGAATGGCCAGCAGATCATTTCCATACATATCACCCATAATGGATCTCAGAGTTCTCCAAATAAATACAATGAGAAGTGCACACGTAAACTATGAATTACGCAAATTAGCGGAAGAACACAAAGCTGATATATTATGCATGCAAGAACCGTACTCCCGGGAGGGTAAAATCCCAGGAATGATAGCTACAGCACAAGTAATTATGAAAGGAGACAGACCGATGTCTGCAATAGTGATTCTAAATAGAAATATAAAAACAATAGTATTAAATCAATTTACAAATGAGCATATTGTAACAATTGAAGTACAAGCCACTAACACAAAATGGTATTTGGTATCAATTTATTGTCAGTACAGAGAACCTATAACTATGTATTTAGAACAATTAAAAGTAATATGCAGATCATTACAGGGCTATCAAGTAGTAATTGCAATGGATGCAAATGCAAAGTCATTCCTGTGGCATAGCGGAGAACAAGATGAAAAAGGTCAAGAATTAGAAGATGTAATAAGTGAACTAAATCTAGATGTAATAAATACACCTAGTGAGATACCTACATATTCAAATAGAGCAGGAGCAAAAACAAACATTGATATAACACTGGCGAATAATAGGGCTAATAACAAAATAGATAATTGGGAGGTACTGGAGAATGTAACAACTAGTGATCACAATGTAATCAAATATATACTAAAAGCAGAACAGAGGGTAGTGCCACAGGAATGGCTTTCAGAATATGACTACAAAAAAGTAGACTGGGAAAGACTCTCCCGGGAGTATAGCCCGCCAGAGCTTGATGAGGATCTCGAGATTGATGAGATAGCGGAGCAGATAGTTAATAGCGTAAAGGAGCTAATTGACGCAGTCGTACCAAAGAGAAGCAGAGTCCAAAGCGTCCACCCGGCACCATGGACTCCAGAACTAAGTGACCTACGTCAGGCTACGCGCAGGGCAAGATGCAGGTATCAGCGCACATTCAACCCACAAGACAGAGAATATAGACTAAACATATACAGGCAATACAGGGAGAGATATAGAAGAGAAATCATAGAAGTGAGGAAAAGAAGTTGGGAAAATTTTGTAAGAAACAACTTAGCAATGGATCCCTGGGGAAAGCCTTATAAGCTAGTAAGGGAAAAAATAAGAGCCCCAACAGTCCTCTCATCTATAAGAATACCAAATGAAAACAGAACGACCACAACAAGACAAGAGACAATAACGGTGCTCCTCCAAGCCCTGCTACCGGATGATGATCCCACTGAGGACACACCGGAGCAGGCAGCTATAAGAGAGAGAGCACAAAGAGAATATAATAACAACATAATAGTCTACCCCTTCTCACCGCAGGAGGTGGTAGAAGTGATATCAAACTTAAAAAGAGGGAAATCTCCCGGACCCGACAGGGTTACGGTCGAGGTTCTTCAGGCAATAAAAGAAAAAATAGCTCCAATATTGGCAAGTCTTTACAATAAATGTTTGGAAAGAGGCACTTTTCCACTAAGATGGAAAAGAGCGGAAGTAATAATACTTAGGAAGCCAGATAAGGATCCAATGGAATGTAAAGCATACAGGCCAATATGTCTGCTAGATACCATGGGCAAAGCCCTAGAAAAATTGCTCTGTGCGAGACTGACCGGTCATCGAGAAATGGCAGGGATGCACGAGTGGCAGTTCGGATTCCGCCGTGGAAAATCGACGGAGGACGCGATCAACACGGCGGCCGAACTTGTCAGCTCGTCGACCTGTACATATGTTCTAGGAGTAATGGTGGACATCTCAGGGGCGTTTGACAATTTGTGGTGGCCGGCGCTGTTTACCTGCTTGCAGGAAATGCAGTGTCCGGCAGCACTATACAAATGTTTCAAGAGCTACTGTAGAGACCGGGTGGTACAGATGACGTCTCCGAATGCGGTTGTGACTAAGAACATCTCTAAAGGATGTCCACAGGGATCAGTTTGCGGCCCCATATTTTGGGACATAAATATGGAGCCGTTGCTGCACTCCCTGCAGCAGGAAGCATCAGTATTCTGGGCCGTTGCATACGCGGACGACCTGCTAATTCTAACGCATGGAAACAGCAGACAACAACTGGAAGGACGAAGTAGAGAAATAATGAAAATTCTAACTACCTGGTGTCGAAATTCCAAGATGGCAATTGCGCCACAAAAATCTAACTATATGCTCTTGAAAGGGAAAATGTTAAGGGATCCGTCAATCAGGATCGACAACGCAAACGTAATAAGGAAAAACGTAAGTAAATATCTGGGTGTCTACCTGGATCAAGGATGGAACTTCAAGACCCACATCGACCAAGTAGGAGGGAAAACATTATCGATAATGCACAAGCTAATAAGGATAGGACAGCAACGATTTCATTTACCGCCAAATGTCATCAAACTATACCATGGCAGCTTGCTAGTGTCGATGATGGGATATGGGTCGAGTTTATGGGCCCACAGGCTGCGCCTTCTGAAGCCTTCCATGGCTGTGAGGAGAATACAGAGAAATATACTACTGCGATCTATAGGGGCATTTGGAACAACACCGACAGATGGGTTACTAGTCATAATGGGTCTTTGCCCATTAGACTTACTAATAAGACAGAAAGCAGCCAATTATTGGTTAAAGAAGGGTAATTTTGACAAAATTAGGGAAATAATGGGGAAACATTTGGGAAATAAAAAAGAAATAAGAGATGAAACAATAAGCATATGGCAACAACAATGGGATAACTCTCAAACAGCAAGAAGGGTCTATGAAATTTTTCCGAATATAAAAGAAAGATTAAAATATAAAAAATTCCAACCAAGTCAAGGTCTAATACATTTCCTCACAGGGCATGGACCCTACCCTGTGTATTTACACAGGATAGGGAAAAAGGAGACAGAAGAGTGCGAATGTGGGGTCCAGGTAGGCACCCCAGAACATGTCGTATTAGAGTGCACCACTCTCAGTAGAGAAGTTCAAGAGGAAAGGTACAGACTAAACACCAACACTATACGGGAAATAATATGGGATGAAGAGAAAGTACAAATATTAGACAAAATAACTACAAAAATATCAAAAGTAGCTTTACAAATGTATAATATATAGTACTATAAGAATAGCTCGACTATGACAAGCACTAGGGGACATGGCCTGCCAAGCCCCTGGTGCCTACTGGACAGAAAAAAAAAGATGGAGTAGGAGGAGAGGAAGAGACTCGGACGCTCCCTTCCCTTCCCTTCCTTGGAAGGGAACTCGGGGCGATGGAAGAAGAATGGTGGGGCCGCCGTCGCGCTGGGCCGGCCGCCTTCCAGGATGGACCGTACCGGCCACCTCAGGTCAGGCCGGACACTGCGAGCTGGATCGTCCCACCAAGAAGAGGGTTCCTCCGCTCCAGTCTAGCCAAAGGAAGACAGTAGAGTAGTATAGTAGATAGCGCTCAAATATGTAGAAAAGTAGTAGGAGCGCTATACGTAGAGTAGATGCGGTGTTGGGAAACTGGTGATGGGAGTAATGAAAAAATAGAAAAAGGCAGTGGTTAGCAGACAGTAGCGGCCCGGGTCCACGTCCCTAGGGATGGTAACCTACTGGAATAGCCAGTAGGGCTAAGTAGGCCGAATAAATTGTAACATATAACTAACATAAAAGTAGAAGTAGCAAACAGATAACTGTGAACTTGTAGAAACCTAACATTGTGAACTTGTAAAAACCTAGTAGATAACCTGTAACTTTGAAATGTAGAAATTAATAACAGATACATGTAAATTAGTAAATACAGAAGTTCTGTTAAAAAAATGTTGTACAAAAATCATAAAATATGAAATACACTAACCATTGTTAAATAGTATTAGAAATAACAATGTATTAGAGATTGTAAGGTCCATTTATGTCTAAGGGATGGACCATATAATGTAAAAAAAAAAAAAAAAAAATTGTCCCTATCTACTATCTAGCGAAACCACTGCCAAGGGAACGGGCTTGGAAAAATTAGCGGGGAAAGAAGACCCTGTTGAGCTTGACTCTAGTCTGGCACTGTGAGGTGACATGAGAGGTGTAGCATAAGTGGGAGATGGCAACATCGCCGGTGAAATACCACTACTTTCATTGTTTCTTTACTTACTCGGTTAGGCGGAGCGCGTGCGTCGTGGTATAACAACCCGGCGTCACGGTGTTCTCGAGCCAAGCGTGTTAGGGTTGCGTTCGCGCCGCGGCTCCGTGTCCGTGCGCCACAGCGTGCGGTGCGTGTGGGTGGTGGTGGTGGTTGGTGGTGGTGGTGGTTGTTGGATGTTTAAGGGGGACTAAACAGCGAAGGTCATCAGTCCCCCATTCCAAAATCAGGCGAGCCGAAAATCTACGAAGCAGATAAAAACCAAAGGGGGAGGAGACGTCCCCACAGGCGCTAAAAGCACACAAATGCAGCAAGAAACACTACAGACAAGAAAAGGACAGAGGAACACCAGACAGAAAGAGACAGAAGAAAGGAGGATGGCCGGAGACTGGGTGACTGACCATGAGGAAAAAAAGGGAAAGAGTCAACCATCTGACGGCACACCAGAACAGCAACAGACACAAGGACAAAAGACACGGAAAAGGAAAGGCGCAGGACCTCCCTAAATCGAACCATAAAAACGACTACTACGGATAAAATGTAAAACATTGTCAGCCATGGAGGCATCGTCGGATAAAACCAAAGCCAAAGTGCCCGGGAGATTAAAAGATTGCCGGAGTGTGCGCAGTAGAGGACACTCCAGCAAAATGTGGCCGACCGTCAGCCGGGACCCACACCGACACAAGGGGGGATCCTCCTGACGCAACAGATGGCCGTGCGTCAGGTATGTATGGCCGATGCGCAGCCGACACAGGACTACCGAGTCCCTGCGAGAAGCCCGCAGGGAGGAACGCCACACATCAGTCGTCCCCTTGACAGCCCGTAGTTTATTCGGGGCTGTCATGCCACGCCACTCAGCAGCCCACATCCCAATCAGCTTACGGCGCAACACCATCTGCTGGTCGCGAGCCGTAAGGCCGACCTCCAAAGCCGGGGCGTCGATCGCCTCTTTGGCCAGCCTGGGATGCCAACATGACCGGGCGTCCAAACCAAGACCACCGAACGACCAGAACGGGCAATGGCGGTAACAGTCTCCTGAATGGAGGACACCAGAGGAGAGGAGGGATAGCAGCGGTCGATGGCCTGAAGGCTGCTCAGGGAGTCACTGCAGATCACGACGGACCTACCTGAGCAGAAACGCATATGCTCAAGAGCGCGCAATATGGCCACCAGCTCTGCAGTAAAAATACTGCAGCCAGCCGGCAAGGAGCGCTGCTCAACATGAGCAGCATGAGCAAATGAGTAGGCAGTGCGACCATCAACCAGGGAACCATCAGTGTAGACAGTCTCACAGTCCGAAAATGAGGCGAGGAGAGCAAGAAAACGGCGACGGAGGGCCACAGGCGGAACCGAGTCCTTGGGTCCCTGTGCCAAGTCCAGACGGACGGACGGCCGGGACAAACACCAGGGAGGCGTAGGTGCACGGACCCGGAAGGGAGGCGGAAGAGGGAATGAACCCAAGTCCGACAGCAGGGACTGAACTCGGACAGCGACGGAAAGCCCAGACCTAGGTCGCCGTTCGGGCAGATGGAGGACCATGGCAGGGAAAAGCAGGCGACGATTGGGATGGCCTGGCGAGCAATGCACGTGCACAGCATAGTCGGCGAGCAGACGATGGCGGCGAATCCGCAGCGGGGGAACCCCGGCCTCCACCAGGAGACTATCCACGGGGCTGGTGCGAAAAGCGCCAGTAGCAAGCCGAACCCCACAGTGATGTATGGGGTCTAACAACTTCAACACTGAGGGTGACGCAGACCCATAGGCCAGGCTCCCATAATCAAGCCGGGACTGCACAAGGGCTCTGTACAATTGCAGTAGCGTGCAGCGATCTGCACCCCAAGACGTGTGGCTAAGGCAGCGGAGGGCGTTGAGGTGCCGCCAGCATTTTTGCTTCAGCTGAGTAACATGAGGAACCCATGTGAGCCGGGCATCAAACACGAGTCCCAAGAAGCGGCAAGTGTCCACCACTTCAAGCAGGTGGCCGTCGAGGTAAAGTTCAGGATGAGGGTGGAACGTCCGACGCCTGCAGAAGTGCATTACTCGAGTCTTGGCAGCAGAGAACTGAAAGCCATGAGTCAGTGCCCATGATGCTGCCTTGCGAACGGCGACTTGCAGCCTGCGTTCGGCGACTCCCGTAGTCGTGGAGCTAAATGAGATGCAGAAGTCGTCGGCATACAAAGAAGGAGACACCGACGACCCCACTGCTGCTGCCAGACCATTAATGGCCACTAAAAATAAGGAGACGCTCAACACCGAGCCCTGCGGGACCCCATTTTCCTGTATATAAGAGGAACTAGAGGTGGCACCGACTTGCACCCGGAAAGAGCGGCGCAATAAAAAGCTGTGAAGAAAAGCCGGGAGCCGACCACGAAGACCCCACCCATGCAACGTGGCGAGGATGTGATGCCTCCATGTGGTGTCATACGCCTTCCGCAGATCGAAAAATACAGCAACAAGATGCTGACGTCGGGCAAAAGCCGTACGGACAGCAGATTCCAGCCGCACCAAATTGTCCACTGCAGACCGGCCCCGACGGAAGCCACCCTGGGATGGAGCGAGTAGACCGCGCGACTCAAGGACCCAACACAAACGCCGCCCCACCATACGTTCGAGCAATTTGCACAAAACGTTGGTGAGGGTAATGGGACGATAGCTGTCCACCGCCAGTGGGTCCGCACCGGGTTTCAAGATGGGGACAATAACGCCCTCCCGCCATTGCGACGGGAACACGCCTTCGCTCCAAATGCGATTAAATATCGCGAGAATGTGTCTCTGGCAGTCCCTTGAGAGATGCTTCAGCATCTGCGCGTGGATGCAGTCTGGGCCTGGTGCTGTATCAGGGCAATCGGCGAGGGCAGCGAGGAATTCCCTCTCGCTGAAAGGAGCATTGTATGTTTCAGAACGACGCGTGTGGAAGGAGAACGGCGTCCGCTCGGCTCGCTCCTTTAGAGAGCGAAAGGCGAGGGGATAGGATGCAGTCGCAGAGCTCTGAGCAATGTGCGCGGCTAGCCGTTCAGCAATGGCGGCAGCGTCCGTGCAGACAGCGCCGTCCAAGGAGAGCCCAGGGACACCCATAGGGGTCTGGGAGCCATAAATCCGCCGGATCCGGGACCACACATGCGAGGACGAGACACGGGAGCCCAGGGAGGAGACGTACCTCTCCCAGCACTCCTGCTTACGCCGTGCAATAAGACGACGGGCGAAGGCACGGAGCCTCTTAAAGGCGATGAGGGTCTCCAGAGACAGGTGCCGCCTATGACGTTGGAGAGCCCGCCTACGGTCGTGAATAGCCTCAGCAATCTCCGGCGACCACCAGGGGACAGCCTTCCGCCGAGGGAGGCCAGAGGAACGGGGGATGGCAGCCTCGGCCGCCGAAATGATGGACGTGGTGAAAACACGGACCACCTCGTCAATGTCACCCTGTGGGGGAGACGCAATGGTTACAGCGGAAGTAAAAGCTGGCCAGTCAGCCCTATGGAGAGCCCAGCGGGGCAAGCGCCCAGAAGAATGACACTGTGGCAGTGACAAATAGATGGGAAAATGGTCACTGCCACACAGGTCAGGATGCACCCTCCAGTGGAGGGATGGGACAAGTCCAGGGCTGCAAATAGAGAGATCGATGGCCGAGAACGAGCCATGGGCCACACTGAAATGCGTGGGAGCACCGGTGTTCAAGAGGCTAAGGTCGAGCTGAGCCAACACATGCTCCATGGCCCGACCGCGATCATCGGAGACAGTCCCACCCCATAGAGGATTGTGGGCATTGAAATCGCCCAGAAGCAGCAATGGTGGCGGGAGTTGAGCCAGCAGCGCAGCCAAGGCATGGCGGGGGAGCTCCCCATCCGGAGGAATGTAAACAGAGCAAACAGTAATAGCTGGCGACAGCTCAACCCTGGCAGCAACTGCCTCTAAAGGCGTCTGAAGGGGTACTGGCGAGCTACAGACAGAGTGGTGAACAAAGAGGCAAACCCCACCTGACGCTCGTTGACAGGCAGCACGGTTCTTATAGTATCCCCGATAACAGCGAAGGGCGGGGGTCCGCAGTGCAGGAAACCAAGTTTCCTGCAGAGCAATGCAGAGAACAGGGGAATCACTCAGAAGCATCCGGAGCTCTGGCAGGTGGCGGAAATAACCGCCGCAGTTCCATTGGAGAATGGAAGCAGGAAGAGACTGGGAGGGCGTGAATGCGACTAAGAGGCAGACAGCGCTTCAGAGCCAACCGCCGCCACTGGGGGAGAGTCAGCTGAGTCCATAGGAGAGGCCCCCAAGGGTTCCGTGAGGGCGAGATCCGCGGCAGAGGCGAGGATCTCCACCTCATCCCCGGAGCCAGGACTATGTACAGCAGGCGGTGCTGAAACCGCCGGAACGTCCTTCTTCTTGGACACATTCCGTTCCTTCTTCTCGCGTCTGCCCTTAGGGTGAGAGGGCTGGGAGAGCTTCTCTGAAGGAGCGTCGGAGGCTGACGACGACGCAGAAGCCCTACGACCAGCAGGTGGCGGAACCTTCAGCCACTGGCTGACATCTGGCTGGGAAGGAGAAGAAACGGAGGAAGGGAGAGCCCCGAGGGACCCCTTCCGCGAGAGAGGAACCGGCGGCGGCAACGCCGCCGGAGAACGAGGGAGAGGAATCGAGCCTCCCGGTTGTGGAGCAGATGTCACTCCCGAAGTAAGCTTGGGGGGAGCGACAGAAGAGGGTTTACCCCCAACTGCTAAGGGGGCAAGAGAGGAAGGCTTGCCCCCAGGCACGAGGGGGGCAGACAGAGATACATGGCCCCGAGGGCCCACTGAAGGCGGCACAGATGAAGCGACAACCGTCGCTCGTGCGGGCGACGATAACGTGGCTGCAGCATAAGATGTTCGAAGGGAAGCAGGATACAACCTTTCATATTTCTGTTTAGCCTCTCGATAAATAAGCCGGTCCAGGGTCTTAAATTCCATGATCTTCCGCTCCTTATGAAGAACGGGGCAATCCAGCGAGCATGGAGAGTGGTGCTCCCCACAGTTAACACATACAGGCGGAGGTGCACATGGAGAATCAGGATGAGAGGGGCGTCCGCAATCTCGACATGTAGCGCTGGATGGGCAATGGGAGGACATATGCCCAAACTTCCAGCACTGGAAGCACCGCATCGGGGGAGGCACATATGGCTTGACGTCGCAACGGTAAACCATCACCTTGACCTTCTCGGGCAAGACATCACCCTCGAAGGCCAAGATAAAGGCACCGGTGGCCACCCTGTTTGTCTTGGGTCCTCGATGGACACGACGGACAAAATGCACACCACGTCGTTCCAAGTCGGCTCTCAGCTCGTCATCGGATTGCAACAAGAGGTCACGATGGTAAATAATCCCCTGGACCATATTTAAGCTACTGTGGGGAGTGACGGTAACAGGGACGTCACCCAGCTTATCACACAAGAGCAACGCTCGTGACTGGGCTGGGGAGGACGTCTTGAGGAGGATGGACCCATTCCTCATTTTAGACAACCCCGCCATTTCCACAAACTTATCCTCCAGGTGTTCCACAAAAAACATAGGCTTCGTCGGAAGAATGGAGTCACCATCAGTCCTGCTGCAGACAAGGTATTGCGGTACGTAAGGCTCCCGCTTGGCACTAGATCGGCGTCCCTCCCATGGCGCAGCCAACGAGGGGAACGTCTGAGGGTCATACTGCGCAGCATCGAAGTCGACTCTACCTCGCTTAGAGACGCTGGTGGCCGTGCGACCACCAGCTTGGTGTGATTTATTGCGCTTCATTGCGCCACATCTGCCCAGATGCCACCTACTCCGAACGAGGGCTCTCCCCAAGGGCGCCACCCAGCCAAAGCAACGGGTACCTGGCCGATATCCCGTTGCCCGGAGTCCCCGTGCCCCAGACAAGATGGGCACATACTCCTTGGCATGCATGGGGAGGAAACAGCTCAGGCATCTGTAGTGCGATCCCTGCGTGCTCAGGGGGCTACCACCAAGAAGGTACATGACGACCCCACCACAACGGACTGGCTACCGTGCTGGATTTTAGGTGTTTAAAGGGTCCACAGTTGTCGTAGGCGCTAAGAAGAAGAGTGCGCAGAAGGCGAGAAGGAGACCACCCAGAAGATGTTGGGCGTAGTCCCCCCCACACGACAATAGGTAACATGCAAGATGGTGGAGCATGATGGACCAATACAAAAACACCACGTAAGGTGTCCTTCCCCAAATGGCACGCACTGACGACGGAAATTTGGAAGAAAAAAGGAGGTCAAACCCAAGAGGGGACCATCACAGAAGGCCGAAACGTTTGAGACTCCTTTTAGTCGCCTCTTACGACAGGCAGGAATACCGCGGGCCTATTCTTACCCCCGAACCCGCAGGGGGGAACGGCGGGAGTAACTATGACTCTCTTGCATTCCATCTTGCCGTTGGATGGGTCCAACGCTTCGTCGGTCCCGTCTCCTGGCGCTGAAGAAGATAGGGCCAGCCTGCGACGGTGCAGGCCTGGAGGAGGTGCAGCGTGAGATTGAGGTGCTGGAGCGCCACTTAACGTGGGAGGGCCACCTCCTCAAATCGTCAACGCAGGTTGGGGAAATGTGGGCGGCGCGCCTACACATCGCCATTGACGGTGCGGCGCTGTCATCCTCTGCCGCCGTCAGTGGCCAACACCAGTGGGTCGCCGACACCAGTCGCCTGCTATCTGGGCGTGAATACATCGACGCCCTCCGCGCCCGCTTTAACGCCTTCCCTACGAAGGCACGGCGCAGTCGCGGGCGGGAGGCGGACACCAGATGCCGCGCGGGGTGCCAGGCCGTGGAGACCGCCAACCACGTACTTCAGGCTTGCTTCAGGACGCACGGGTCCCGGGTCAAGCGCCATGACGCTGTGGTGCGTTATGTCGCCCGTGGACTCGCGCAGAGGGGCTTCAATGTCTCCGTGGAGCCCCACCTCCGAACACCTGAGGGCATCCGCAAGCCTGACGTGGTGGCGGTCAAAGACGGCATTGCCCGCGTGGTCGACGCCCAGATAGTCGGAGACCATCTCCGGCTCGACTGGTGTCATTCCCAGAAGGCGGCCTACTACGACACGCCGTCCATCCGGCGTGCCATCTCCAACCTGCACCGTGACGTTGAGGAGGTGATTGTGTCCACCGCGACGTTGAACTGGAGGGGCGTATGGTCTCCAGCGTCGGCGAGGGATCTCGCCGACTTAGGCTTCCGACCCCGAGAACTGGCGGTGCTAAGCACCCGTACACTACAGAGCTGCTGCAAAAGTTACAAAATTTTCGAGCGTATGACGGCTCCTAGTCCGAAGCAACGTGTCGGCGTCGGCTAGGCTGCTGGTTATTTTTCTTCGCCTTGACTCCTGGGGCCTATCCACAGGAGGAATAATCCGTCTTTGTTCTTTCTTCTTTGTGTCTCTAATTTATGTTGTTTTCTTTCCGCACTTATATATATGTATATTAGTTTTAGACTTTTGTGGTATCGCCCTGTAAGTCCCCACCTCGGTGGTGGACATTGGCGAGCAACACCTGCCACACTCAATATATATATGTATATATGTGTTATTCAATTATTTGAATAAAGACGGCTAATGAATAGCCAAATGCCTCGTCATCTAATTAGTGACGCGCATGAATGGATTAACGAGATTCCCGCTGTCCCTATCTAAGATGGCCGCGGTCGATTCCTACATCTTCCGTTCTTCAATCTTGAAACGGCATTTCGTGTGTATTATTTTCTGCATGGCTGCTTAACGTGTGTTTCTCGTGGACGTCTCGTGTGTGTTCGCGCGTGTGCGTGAATTCGTGCGGGTGGGTTTCGTTAACCGCACGTTTTGGAGTGTGTATAGCTGACGTCGGACTTCATAACCTAACTGTGTTGTGCTCAGTTACTGTAAGCTTCATTAAACAGCAAGTATCTTTTTAAGATTATACATAGAAGCTGTTGAAACAATATTATAATAGTGTGGTAAATATAGTGTATCTCTCAGCAAGTGCTGTCAAACAATCTGTAGATCGTAGTTCGATCTGTGTACCGAAACTGGTAGGCGACTGTGGTTCGATCTGTGTACCACGACAGTGGTTCGATCTGTGTACCACGGCAGTTGGTACTACTGCCAAAACAACATCAGTTGGTAAAGAAACTGCTACACTTCCAGCTCTATCACACTCTTTGTAAGAGTGGGATTTGACGCTGGACAAGTAGGAGGGATCGTTGCACCCATTTCTCGTGGTCAGCGAGATATTGTGTGTGCATACAGTGCGTCTACCAAATACTGCTTCCAGAATCGTCCCTTCTCGCCACGGGAGAGCCGTAAACTGTGGAAAACGTAAGTGCTTGCTTCTGCTGATTCTTTTGTAACTGTTTAGTGTTAAATGTTTTAACTATGGCTTCTGTTGTCGACGAGGAAGCAAACGTATGTAGAGATACTAGTGCAGGTATGAAAATGAGCACAGTAGAAGACTATTATACCGACATCTTGGAGTTTATTGATGAGTGCATGACCCCAACTAAGAAAATAACCATAAATGTGATGAGTGAGTTGCGAAACAAGCTTTCAATGTGGGCATTGTTCCAATCTAGACTTGTTGGTAGGAATGAGGAGCTTACGAAACAGAATGAATGGCTTCGTGACACTCTTGTAGAAAAAAGTGATGGAATTTCAAAAGAAATAAAAACTATCAAGGAGGAAATACCGAAGGTGCCTGTACCTTCTTTTGCAGAAATTGCAGCAAGACCAAGTGCTAAGGCTAAAATAGCGTCGGCCCAAGCGAAAACAACCAATACTTTATTTATTAAATCAAAAGATGAAGGAGATGCTAAAACTACAAAAAAGAGATTCACAAGTCTGCTTGATCCTAGGAAGGAACAAATTAAAATCAAAAATATGCGTGCAATTAACAGTGTGCTGATAGTGGAAACCGAAACAGCTGCGGATATTGAGAAAATTGTTTCACATAGCAAAATTTCAGAAAGCTTGAAGTGTGAGGCCCCAAGGAAGAAACGACCTCTCGTCATTATATATGACGTACCAAGTGACATGGATGGTCAAGAACTACAAGAAACAATTTGGCAACAAAATCTTTCTGACAAAATGACCAAGCAAGAACTAAGTGAGGAAATGCGGCACTGTTTTAAAACAGGCCCCAGAGGGAAAACAGAAGTAAACCATGTCTTTGAAGTGAGTGCACGTGTGAGGAAAATGCTTATTGAAGGGAAACGTGTGTATGTTGATTTTAGATCACTATCAGTAAGAGATTACTTTGCATTTAAGTGCTTTAAATGTCAAAATTTTGGCCATAAAAGTGCTAAGTGTACTGCAAAGGCTTCGGTTTGTTCACACTGTGGCGAGGAAAACCACCACAAGAAAAGTTGTCCAAATCTTAGCAAGCCAGCAAAGTGCATTCCCTGCTCCTCAAGAGGGAAATTATGTAATTCACCAGGTCCACAATGTCCAACTTATCAGCTTTACTTACAGAGAGCAATTCAGAGTATAGATTATGGCCAGTAAATTGTCACCATACAGTAAGGTGTTCATACCTCTTAGTGAATCAAATTTAACAAATAAGTATCAACAAATAGCTGATAATAATTTGATGAGTAAGAAACGTAAGCCTCCTTCAACGAGGCTACGGAACTGGCGCAGGGCGATGGAGTGGAGGAACATGCTACGTAATAAGAGACAAACTTTTGGTACCATGCAACAACAAAGTTCCTCAGACACAAATATAATAGGGAATACTAGAAGTTTTAAGCAACGAGAAAATGAAAATGCAGCCACAGAAGCAATAGATTTAAAAAACATAGAAAGTATGGAGACATGTGTATCCCCGGTGTCACGGGAGACTGAATTTTCACTTCACCTACAGGACAGTGTTGTTATCTCCGGTGTATCCAGGGAGTCCCCTCCCTCTCAACAGGAGAATGAATCTTCTCTTCTCTTACAGGACAGTGTTGCTACCTTTAGTGTATCCAGTGAGTCTCCTCCTTCTCAACAGGAAAATGAATCTTCTCTTCCCTTACAGGACAGTGATGTTACCTCCAGCGTATCCAGCGTGTCTCCTCCTTTTCAACAGGTGAAACCAATTAGCCACACCCTAGTAAATGGGAAAAGTAGTAGTGATATAGGTTCAGGAAATCGAGGAATTATCTCAAAGATTAAATCTAAGCTGAAAGGGAAAAGTAGAAATGACAATGGAAGTTGTGATAAGCCCCTAATGAAGTCAATCAGCACTCAGACCACTCCTGCAGAGAGTGAAAGTACTCAGATGTCGTTCAGTGATAAGGATAGTGATAAGAATAAGGATAGTGACAAGGATAGCGATACAAAACAAATAGACCCTTATCTAATATATTCAGATCTGGAAGAGAATTATAGGCTCTCTAGGTTGGAAGATATGAATGTTCTTGTTGTGGCCCTTAGACATATTATCAGAGAAGGACATCCAAAAGGGAAGACCATTGGTTTTCCATATCCAGGAACTGCGGATAGATTGTTTCTGCGATGTAATAACTTGCCTACAGATATGGAAGAACTAAGCGAGTTACTTAATCGTGCATATACTCGACGTAGTGAAAAATTTAATAAAGAAGATCTTTACAGAGAGTTTGTGGAATGTTATGGAAGAACCGTTTATGAGTATGATAAGACTGGAGTTAAGTTCTACAACCATATTCGACAACCTTAATGTCAAATAGGGATTCTGGGATAAGAGTTGCTCAGATTAATGCAATGCGTAGTATCACAGTCATGTCCGAGATCTGGAAGGTTGCAGAGGATCGAAGTTTGGATGTTTTATGCATTCAAGAACCGTATACCAAAAATGGTAAGCTTGTTCATAGTCCAGTTAGTGCTAGGGCAATCATGTGTGGAGAAAATCCTATGACGGTTACTGTGGTATTAAAAAGGGAGATTTTGCTTACAGCAATCTCTCAGGTAAATGACGAGCATTCCATCACGGTGGAGTTAACATCACCCGAGGGAGTATTCTTACTTACTAATTCATATTTTCAGTATGCACATGAGATACAACCATACATAGATAGATTGAAAAGAGCCAAAGAGGTTGGAGGGAATAGATTCCATATCTTCACAATAGATGCCAATGCAAAATCGATACTTTGGAATAGCATAGAGACTGATGAGAGAGGAGTGGAATTGCAGGATGCAATTGGGGAACTTAATTTAATAGTGATGAATAGGCCCGGCTTCCCATATACATATCAAAATAGAGCAGGCGCGAAATCGAATATAGATGTGACGTTGGCTAGCGAAAGTGTTTTAAGTAGGATACAAGGCTGGCAGGTGTTGAATAGGGTAACGGTAAGCGATCACAATATGATAACATTCCAAATTACAAGGACATCTGACATGAATAGAAATGAAGATTTTTCTGGAACCATTTTTGATTTTAAGAGAGCTGATTGGGAAGGTATGAGGGAAGAGTTACAGCTACAGGTACCAAGAGGAAATGGCTTTGATATTGATGAGGCGGCTGAAACGATACAGAACCAAATTCAAAATCTCATGAATACCTTCATACCTAGACGATCCTATTTTCGTCAGTCAAGGGTCCCTTGGAGCTCCACATTAACAGAATTGAGAAGATGTGTACGACGTGCTCGAAGAGCATATCAAAGGGCACTGGGTGATAGAGAGAGACAAAGAAGGCTGCAAAACTACAGAGAACTGAAAGCAAACTATAAACAAGAACTAATAAATACCAGAAAAAAGCACTGGGAAAACTTTGTTAAAAGACAATTTGAAACTAATGTATGGGGACTGCCATATAAGATTATTAGTGAAAAAATTAAGACACCACTTATCATGTCTACACTCCAGAAGCCGGATGGAACTACAACAATAGGTTGGCGGGACTCAGCTCACTACTTATTGGAAGCTCTACTACCAAGTGATAATCCAAATTCTGATAATGAATACCAGTCGCTTTTGAGACTAAAAATGGAAGAAGACTATCCAGATGAGGGTGTGGTTATTCCGTTTGCACAGGAGGAGGTGGGCAATGCCATTGATTCCTTGAAGAAAAATAAATCTCCTGGAATAGATAAAATAACTACAGAAACATTACAGAACCTTAAAATGCTAATTGTACCGTACTTGACAGCCTTGCTGAATGAGTGTCTCCTGCAAGGAAGGGTACCGAAGGTGTGGAAGGTTGCTGAGGCAATTATTATCAAAAAGGGGGAGGATAGAGATCCGAAACTTGCGAAGAGCTACCGCCCAATATGTCTGCTGAACACTATGGGGAAGGTCCAGGAACGACTCTTATGTGGACGCTTACGCGACCACAGGGAGCTTCTTGGCCTTCACCAGTGCCAGTATGGTTTCCGACCAGGTAAATCTACAGATGACGCAATCAACCAGGCACTAGGAATGGTCTCCAATACATTTGCGAAATATGCAATTGGCGTGACAATTGATATACAAGGTGCATTTGACAATCTTTTTTGGCCCTCCCTGTTTGCTAGATTGCGTGAATTGAGAACCCCCAAGTGTCTGTACTTGAGCTTGCTTGATTATTGTAAAGATCGAACAGTAAAGTGGATTGCGCCAGAACATACAATTACTAGGCATGTTACTAAAGGATGTCCTCAGGGCTCCATTTGTGGTCCTATATTTTGGGACATTTTTACAGAACCGCTCTTAAAGTTGCTGAATAACAGTGAAAATGTAGCCGGTGTAATAGCTTATGCAGATGATTTGTTTGTGATTATAACAGGAGATTCTAGAAATTCTATAGAGATAAGAGCTAACATAATGCTTAATTTAGTAAGTCATTGGTGTGCTTGTAACAAACTGCAAGTGGCTGCTAACAAAACAAAATACATGTTACTTAAAGGGAAATTATCAGCAGGAAGAGGACCCTCTATAAAACTGCAAGATACTCCAGTCAGTCGTGAAGCCATTTGTAGATATCTTGGACTGTATTTAGATGAGGGTTTGAACTTTGGAGCACATATCAAACAAGTGTGTGAGAAGGCTATGAGTTTCATGAATAAGATTTGTACAATAGCGACTTCCAGCTATAAATTACCCCCTAATGCTATCAGAATATATCATGAAGCGATATTGTTATCAATCGTATCTTTTGGGGCTAGTGTTTGGGCACATAAGCTAAGACAGGTACGACCTGTGAGACACTTGAGAAGGATGCAACGAAGTGTGCTCATTAGGATGACTGGTGCCTTCAGAACAACACCTACGGAGGCATTATTGGTGGTCTTAGGACTGTATCCTGTAGACTTACAAATCCGCCAAAGAGGAGCTAGGTACTGGCTTCGTAAGGGTGACTTAGGTAGAGTGGAAGCAATTACAGGACAAAGAATTGAGGACAAAATCCA
>NC_064645.1:349652731-349660231 GCF_023864345.2 Schistocerca serialis cubense
TTCCGCCGGATGGCGAGCGGCGGTTCCCCTGCCTCAGCACACAGGCTGGGGATGGGACTAGTACGGAAGGCACCAGTGGCCAGCCTGATACCCTCATGGTGTACTGCGTCAAGAATCTTCAGATACGAAGGCCTTGCTGACCCATACACGGTGCAACCATAGTCAAGTCGCGATCGGACGAAAGCCCTATAAAACTGCAGCAGACGCTCCCGATCTGCTCCCCAGGACCGATGGCTCAGACACTTCAAAACATTCAGTGCCTTCAGGGCCCGCACCTTGAGGTCTTTAAGGTGAGGCAACCACGACAACTTGGAATCAAAAGTGAGGCCCAGGAACCGCACAGTGTCGCTAAAAGGAAGAATGGTGTCCCTCAGACGCAATTCAGGGGAGGGAAAAGCACGTCGAGAACGATTAAAATGAACACACACACATTTGTCTGCAGAAAAGGTAAAACCCGTCTTCGCAGTCCATGCCTCTAATCGCTGTATCGTAAGCTGCAACTGTCAACTAGCAGTGACAAGACTGGAGGAAGAACAGGAAACAGCAAAATCGTCCACAAACAAGGAGCATTGGGCAGGACTCCGGATAGTGGACGTGATACTGTTAAAGGCGACGGCAAAGAGGGTGACACTTAAAACGCTTCCCTGATGAACACCATTCTCCTGCACATACAAATCAGATAGCACATTACCAACCCTATAGCGAAAGAGGCGGTGGGAAAGAAAGGACCGAATGAAGATGGGGAGACGGCCACGAAAGCCCCACTCATGGAGTTGATTGAGGATATGGCGGCGCCAAGTAGTGTCATACGCCTTATGAATGTCAAAGAATACACCTAGACACTGCTGGTTACGCAGGAAGGCCTACTGGATGGCCACCTCAAGCAGGGTCAAGTTGTCTATAGTGGAACGCCATCTCCGAAAGCCACACTGAGAGGGGCTAAGGAGCTGCCTGGTATCGAGCAGCCAAACCAGGCGACGATTGACCATGCGTTCCAACGTCTTCCCGACACAGCTCGTCAAGGCGATACTTCGATAACTACGGGATGCGTTCGGTCCTTCCCTGGTTTGAGGAGGGGTATCAAAATCGCTTCCCTCCACGAGTCAGGGTACATGCCGGATAACCATATCATATTAAAACAATTCAGGAGAACTTCCTTGGAAGGCAGTAACAAGTGCCGCAGCATGCTATACCGGATTTGATCATGACCAGGCGCAGTATCATGAGCCACAGACAGCGCCGAATCCAGTTCCCACATTGTGAAGGGGCAGTTGTAGGGTTCAGAATTAGGAGACCGGAAGTCCAAGTGACCCCTCTCGATGGCAGTGCGGTAGCGGCAGAAATCTGGATCACAGTTAATAGTGGCGGTAGATTCCGCAAAATGCATGGCCAGTGTCTGGGCAATGTCTCTCGGCGCCGTGAGGAGACTTCCCTGATGCAGCAAGGCCGTGACAGGTAGCTGGCCGAGTTTCCCGGAAATCCTCCTGATGGCTTCCCATACTTTCGTAGAACTAGTGGAGCGGGAGATGGAGTTCAAGAACGATTGCCATGACCGCCGTTTGCTCTCTTTAATCACGCGTCGCGCTTTAGCCCTTGCCACCCGAAAGGTTGCAAGATTGTCAGCTGTGGGACGGCACTTGAAGCGGCGCAGAGCGGCACGGCGGGCTCGGATGGTTGAGCGGCACTCAGGGGTCCACCAAGGCACAGGACGCCTCGTGGGATGACCGGATGACTGTGGGATTGACAATTCAGCAGCATGGGAGATTACAGCTGTAACATGGTCTACCCATTCGTGGACGCTGTCACGGTGTTCCAAAACGGCCAGGTGGCTAAAAAGTGTCCAGTCAGCCCTGCAGAGGTGCCACCGGGGCGGTACCGGAAATGCCATAGCCTCATCCAGGAGGCGAATCCAAAGGGGGAAGTGGTCACTAGAATGGAGGTCAGCATCAACCTCCCATAGAGCAGAATCCGCTAGTGCTGGAGAGCAAAAGGAAAGGTCAATATCTGACGACGACCCAGAAGCAGTACAGAAATGAGTGGGGGCACCAGAGTTGAGGATGCACAGTTCTTCAGACACCATGAGGCGTTCCAGAATGCGACCCCTGGGGCAAGTAGTCGAAGAGCCCCATAAGACATTATAAGCATTGAAGTCCCCCAGAAGAAGAAATGGGCGGGGAAGTTGGCCAATAAGGTCTGAGAGAGCCTCAGAGTCTATCGCATCCTGAGGAGGTAAGTAAAGTGAACAGACTGTGAGCCTCCGACCCACAAGAAGGTCAACTGCAACTGCTTGCAAGTCTGTAACGAGAGGGAGCTCAGATGAGGGGTGCATGTCACGGACAAAAACCGCAACACCACCCTTTGCCCTTTCCCCCGTCAGACCATCTTTCCGATAGACGGTATAGCCTCGTAAAGAAGGAGCATCAGTGGCCCGAAAATGTGTCTCTTGGAGACATAAGCACAAAGGGAACTCACGTACAAGGAGTTGTAGTTCGGCCACGTGCGTCCTGAACCCATTCAGGTTCCACTGTAAGATGGGAGCCAGTGATCAGGGTGGCTGAACTTTCACCCTGCCTCTGTGTTTTGGAGGAGAGCCCGTACTGGCCAGAGATTTATTCCTGGGGCGAGAAGAGCGCCCCCGGTCGACATCAATGTCCATCAGCTCCGATGACGACCCACAGGAGATGTCAGACAGTACGATGGCCTCGTCATCGGACCGACACTTATCAGTCTCCGCAGGTGGCAAAATCTTCACCTTCGGCGTCTTGGTCTTAGGGGGCTTAGAATGCAGAGCCTTGTCAGCAGTTGGAGCTTTACTCGCCTGGGCAGAAGGCGCCATAGGGGAAGAGGCAGGAAGTACCCCAATGTCAGCAACCACAGCCTTGTCCGACGTTGCGGGGAGAGCTGCAGGTTGCAAAACAACCGCAGCAGCACAAGTGCACTGGCAAACGCAGGTATTAGTGCTAACACTAGCAACCTCTGTTTGCGTAGCAACAGTGGCCATTTGTACTGGTTTTTTCAGGGCGGAAGCGAAAGATGTAGTAAACACAGGAGGTTGCATGGCCTTAAAGAGCTTCTTGGCCTCACCATAGGGGATGCGCTTTGATGTTTTGATCTCCTGTATCTTCCGTTCCTCGAGATAGATGGGACAGACCCGGCTCCAGACAGGGTGACTCCCAAAGCAATTCACGCACTTCACAGGCGATGAACAATCGGCTCCTTCATGGGCAGGCTGACCACATTTACCGCAAGTGGCTATCCCATTGCACCCCAATGTAGTATGCCCAAAGTGCTGACATTTAAAGCAGCGCATTGGGTTGGGGAAATATGGCCGTACTGGCAAACGTAAGAACCCCGCTTTAACATGCTCTGGAAGTCTCGGGCAACTGAACGTGAGAATAAACGAGTCGGATTTTACTAGGTCCCCATCGGCTCGCCTCATAATATTCTGCACGTCAACAATACCTTCGTCAGCCCACTCAGATTTCAACTCGTCTGTGGAGATATCCACCAAGTCCCTACATGTCACAACACCCTTACTATAGTTGAGTGCGGAGTGGAGCTCGGTCTCGATAGCGTACTCTCCGAGACTGGGTGCTTTCCGAAGAGAAGCGACTTGACGGGAACTAGAAGTCTCAACTAAGAGAGTACCATTGCGCAGTCGCTTAACAGATTTCAGTGTACCTGCAATTCCTTCAAGACCCTTGTGGATGTAAAAGGGAGAAACCCTCTCAAAGCTACCCTCCTTTCGTTTAATAATCAAAAACACATTCTGATTATCAGCATGTGCTCTGTTACAACAGTCTGATAAATCTCTAGCAACACCAGGAGCTGGAGGACTCGAAGCACGAAGTCGCTTTTTCGAAGGGGTGTGTTTGCCTACCAGCGGCCCACCCAATCCACTGGTAGGGGGAAATGTAGAAGTCGAAGGGTCCATTGCGGTCCCACGAGCAGCTAGGGAACTAAAGGTCCGCTCAGACAGAGCCCCGCGTGCCTGAGTAAGCCGTATACAACTGGGGTGTGGCAGGTGCCCCAGAGGTTGCCCGCTTGCGACTGTTCCACCTCAACAGCCATGCATCTCATAGGCGCGGAGCACACCGGAAGATTGAGGGGTTTTTTATAGAGGTTTGTTCCATCCTCGCGATCTGGGCGGCCAAGCCAAGATCCCCATTCCCTGAGACACACAACATTCCACCGCCGCGCCGCACGGTGGTCGCTGAAGTGTACTCAGAGCTTACGGTGACGGGGGACAGGTGGCGCTTACCAGTCCCCAGCTCAGGAACCCCGGGGTCGCCAAGCCCGTACCCAGCAAATGAATGCTGAGCCCCTGGGGGCCATCTGTAGGTCTCCCGCAACATGACCTCCTGCAACGACGATACCGTCATCTATGAGACGCCAAGCCGACTAAGACAGCGATGGGCCCACAGTGCCCTTCTTTCGACCCCACCCACAAAGCCTGCATCCTCTGTCGACAACAGCACCCCAACGCCAGCGCCTCTGCCCCACGAAGTCGTGGACCGGCAATCACTCCACCTGCACCCGTTCGTGCCCCACCCCAACCGCCCAACTCGCAACTCCAGCGGATGAACGGCGGACTTTGCTCGCACTCGCAATGTGCAATCCATCCCTATAACGTGCGTTTCATGAAGAGTTATGTACAATATGCGACATTCCCGCTGTCCCTATACATGAGCTGCGAGCTGTACCACTTACGAGCTACAGACGCGATCGCGTTGCTCTCTGTACGAATGCAGATGCTCAGCGGTCAGCTAGGAGGCGCGCCATCCATGTCGGTACCGGTGAGCGTTGCACTCGCAGTCGCAAAAACGTACGGCAAGTATATTACTCGGAAGAGTAAATGACAGTCCAAGCCCCCCTGCGTGGGAAGAGTCTTTCTAGGCCATGACCCACCGGAAGGGCGCAGCGTCCCCCACCCCAGACATTTGACGTCACACTATCGGTATTGACGACTAGACTGATTCCTTATAATCATTTGCCATACACCGGTGGAAGCTGCCGAGACGAGTAACTACATAGCGGGCTCGCCGTGTCACTAATGTACAGAGATACAACAGTTTCGACTGGAACCGGATTAAACGTATACACGGCGTCGATTAGTAATAGATAGAGCCATCAGAATACAGATAATATATACAACTGTCCGTATACATGCTGAAAGACTCTGCTCACAATCACAACCACACGTCAGCCAGACACTCTTATCACGCACTACCCTCTGCCTGTAACAGGCACACAGACAATATGTAAGCACCAGCATGGAACAACACCCAGTGCATCCTCTCTGCCACATTAGACAATCCAGACTATCATAACCAGACCGGGAGGTCCGCTCGGAAAACAGAATATCCCACCCGTCCTACAACCACCATTGCTCAGCTAAGCCACCAACACCCACACATGTCCTACACAGGGGTGCACCCAACATCACAATACTGCCTCCTGTCACAGCACACAAACAATGGCAGGAATGAAAGACACAGGTCAGCCACAAGCATGGAATCAGAGCGCCGCCTGTCATGAGCCAAAGGTGCACCCTGACGTGGCAAATCAGATGATGCCGCAGGCATCCACTTACTATAATCACAATCAACAAACCGCCCGCGCCGCCCCCCCAAAACACCTTTCCTTACAACAATGTGTACCTTAACCTAACCCATATTGTGCCTTAACCTAACCCATATTGTGCCTTAACCTAACCCATATTGTGCCTTAACCTAACCCATATTGTGCCTTAACCTAACCCATATTGTGCCTTAACCTAACCCATATTGTGCCTTAACCTAACCCATATTGTACCTTAACCTAACCCATACCGTGCCGTAACCTAACCTATATTGTGCCTTAACCTAACCTATTTTGTGCCTTAACCTAACCTATATTGCGCCTTAACCTAACCTATATTGCGCCTTAACCTAACCTATATTGCGCCTTAACCTAACCTATATTGCGCCTTAACCTAACCTATATTGCGCCTTAACCTAACCTATATTGCGCCTTAACCTAACATATATTGCGCCTTAACCTAAGATATATTGCGCCTTAACCTAACCTACATTGCGCCTTAACCTAACCTACATTGCGAAGTAACGTAACCTACATTGCGCCGTAAGGTAACCCATCTTGCGCCTTAACCCAACACACGTTGGGCCTTAACCCAACACACGTTGGGCCTTAACCCAACACACGTTGGGCCTTAACCCAACACACGTTGGGCCTTAACCCAACACACGTTGGGCCTTAACCCAACACACGTTGGGCCTTAACCCAACACACGTTGGGCCTTAACCCAACACACGTTGGGCCTTAACCCAACACACGTTGGGCCTTAACCCAACACACGTTGGGCCTTAACCCAACACACGTTGGGCCTTAACCCAACACACGTTGGGCCTTAACCCAACACACGTTGGGCCTTAACCCAACACACGTTGGGCCTTAACCCAACACACGTTGGGCCTTAACCCAACACACGTTGGGCCTTAACCCAACACACGTTGGGCCTTAACCCAACACACGTTGGGCCTTAACCCAACACACGTTGGGCCTTAACCTGCTCTGTAATTGTCATACGACGCGTTAAATTAGTGTAGTGTTGCCTAACTGCAACCCCCGCAATATAGTTTGCTACTCGCACTGCCCGGTCCCCAGAGTATCGCTTCATGTTAAACACCTTGCAGCTATACACTGTAATGTGGATGGCAGCAGGACGTACATGCTCAATGCCCTTCGCAGTTGTTCATTGGCATTCGCATGGCGAAGCACAGCCTACGTTGTGGTACGGCTTGTGTCAACTGTCCGCTGATGTTGTACGTCCAAATCACACACTGTACTGCACGTTGGTCCTCATGTACTGAATGATACATCGTGGTACATGTGTGACCGTACCACGACTGCGCCAACAACGGCGAACCATACGGTCCAAATGTTGTGCACTCAGCTACGTGTCGTCTCCCTATAAGAGCTGGATTGCAGTATGGTATGCCGTGGATGGCGATCAGCATGAGCCGTCTGTTGATGTAGTGGCGCGTGTTGTCAGATGTAGTCGTCTCTTCTCACACACCGTGATAGCATGGTGCACTGCGTTCCACATCTGCGACATGCGACAGAGGCCGGTTGACAGTCGTTCGCGCAATGGACATCGCATACGTACGGGGGCCACCTTCCACGTGTTCGCGAAGCGTGCACATGTTGTTGCGTGTATGTGGGCAGACATAGTGTGTCGTGACACCTGACACAGGCATGCAACAATCGTTGAATTTGCAAATGGCGATGGACGTCTACGTTTGCTGGTGACGTTACGCAAATGAACAACTGGTAAACCGTTGTGGTGCGGTTGTTCTCGCTAGAGGTGAATCAGTGATGGCGACGATCGGTTGAGCTACCAACCGGTTGTTTCAGCGATACCCACCATGCCCACGAACGTGAATGGCATCTGGGTGTGAAGCGATACGCGGCGGTGGCTGGGTGGGACCGGCCCCGGCC
>NC_064645.1:349665231-349720231 GCF_023864345.2 Schistocerca serialis cubense
AGCCCTGAAAATGGATGGCGCTGAAGCGTCGTGCCTATACTCGGCCGTCAGTCTGGCAGTCATGGCCGGTCCTTGCGGCTGGCCGCGAAGCCCTGACGAGTAGGAGGGTCGCGGCGGTGGGCGCAGAAGGGTCTGGGCGTGAGCCTGCCTGGAGCCGCCGTCCTCGGTGCAGATCTTGGTCAGCGCTAACGTGCCGGGCCTGGGCGAGGTGAGTGCCGTAGGGGTGCCGGTAAGTGCGGGCGTTTAGCGCGGGCGTGGTCTGCTCTCGCCGTTTGTTGGCCTCGTGCTGGCCGGCGGTGCAGGATGCGCGCGCCTGCGCGGCGTTCGCGCCCCAGTGCTTCAACCTGCGTGCAGGATCCGAGCTCGGTCCCGTGCCTTGGCCTCCCACGGATCTTCCTTGCTGCGAGGCCGCGTCCGCATTAGCGTGCTCCTCCGGGGGCGCGCGGGTGCGCGGATTCTCTTCGGCCGCCATTCAACGATCAACTCAGAACTGGCACGGACTGGGGGAATCCGACTGTCTAATTAAAACAAAGCATTGCGATGGCCCTAGCGGGTGTTGACGCAATGTGATTTCTGCCCAGTGCTCTGAATGTCAACGTGAAGAAATTCAAGCAAGCGCGGGTAAACGGCGGGAGTAACTATGACTCTCTTAAGGCAGCCAAATGCCTCGTCATCTAATTAGTGACGCGCATGAATGGATTAACGAGATTCCCGCTGTCCCTAGTCGCCTCCAGCAGTGGCGGCGCCGCCTCCACGTGGTTCCCCGTGGGCACCCAATTTTGAGGGTGGCCAAAGGCGCTTCTCCACATGGAGAGTCCGTTCCCCCTCACCGGGGGTAATTTTTCCAAGTCGGTTTCTGTTGGCGGTGTTCTGGCTGCATGGTGGATCATGGGGTGGAGCAGAGGGGAGGATGAGCGAGAGCTCGGGTATCCCCAATGACACCCACCTACTGGGGAGGGGAAACCCAAACCAGTGACCATGTACGATACTGTCCCTATCTACTGTCCCTCGCGCGAGCGCACGCGCGCGTCTCGGCTCCCGCGTCTCCGTCGTGTTTTTCCCGGAAAAAGTGTCGCGATTCCGTTTAAATTCGGCACAGTGCTTTCGGGCATCACCCTACACCCCGTATAAAAGTTTCGAGGCCGTACGTTTCATACGTTCCGATATATGGCAAGTTTAGTGAAAAGTGTTTGTGTCGCGTCTGAATCGGGCTACCGCCGAGAAGGCCACAGCGCGTGAACTACCGGCCACGCGCATTCGGATCTTACACTTTCTCCGATCGTGTGAAAAGGTACGCTCCGATTTCTGCGAAACTTTGGGCAAACCTGCGCGGAAATAAAGTACGTGTCATGCTCAAATTCTATCGTTGTACCTAAAATACTTCAGGAAATACGATCGATTATGTGAAATACGCGATGCTGTCCTTTGCGTGTGCTATCTGTGCGTGTTCCCACGATATTTTGAGTGCGTAAGAGTGCTACGATACCGAAGAAAATTTGGTGGTAGTTCCACAACAGTGCCGCAATTGTTCCACAGAAGGGTGATCTTCAACCTATATATGGTGATCGAGTTATAAATATTCTTCTCCGGCCTGCAAGTGCTGCAGCAGCCTACACATGTTCCTCCAAATACACGTGATTATAATGCTTCACCGTAAATTAATATACGCCATTGGAGTTGTGATAAGTTCCTGAGATGCTGTGGAAGACACCATCACAGTAAGTGCAGCGCATTTGCAATACGAGATCCTTTGAAACTGATGGAATGTTGTGTTTCTGCGCCGCCTTACCGGTGTACCAGAGAGCAGAGGTGGAATACAGGCCCACTTGAGAGTAGATGCACTCATCTGTCATACTGCGTGTGTGGAAAATTTTTAAGGCAGATATTTCTTTTGATATCAAAGGTCACTGTGTAACGAGCGCAGCCCAGCCTCACTCGGGTACGGCGTTCGCGTCCTGACTCGGTAACAATTCACTGGCAAACTACAGAATCTAGGGACAAGGAAGGCCCCCTGTCTGAAAGTGCATACTTTCACCATCTTACACACGCGCGCAGAAAAACTTTAAGGCCATTAGTTTTCGATAAGAAACAATATCTGCCGTAACGGGCGCTAGCAGGTGGCTGCGTGCGCATATAACCTCAGTGACAATTTACTGCCAATCTGCTGACCTAACTTAAATCCCAGAAAGACAGTGTGAAAGAGCATTCATTCCTCAACCAATATGTATGCGCAAAATAATTTTAAGCCTTTTAGTTTTTAAAATCAAATAGCTTCTGCTGCAAAGTGCGCTCACCTGTACAAATTGGCGACGGCAAGCGCGTCCAAATTCAGTGACAATTCACTGTCGAACTGTTACACAAACGAAAATCCCAGACAGACAGTGGGAAAGAGCATTCATCCCTCAATCAATATGTATAAGTAAAATAGTTGTAGGATCTCTAGATTTTAAAATTATATAGCTTCTGTGCAGAGTAGGGCTGGCGCGAATTTAGTTTAGTCCGTGCATGCGACCGCGGCAGGCGCGATGTTAGTTTAGGTCATTATATCAGTTGAAGATGATAAGATATGGACAATGAAACCTAATTCAGTGATAGTGTAAATATTAATTGTAGAAGGTGATAAGATATGGACAAGGTAACCCAACCCTGTGATGGTGTAGATATAAATTGATAACGCACAGTGATTAAAAATAATTGTTTTTTTTTTTTTTTTTTTTTTTTTTTTAGACACAGACTATCAAAAATTAAATTGTTCTTGTCGTACATGAGATGTGGCAGGCGCGAATCTAGTTCTCTTACTGTCAAAAAGTAAATTGTTTTTGTCGTGACGTGCGCTCTCCGCCCACGCGATTGCGGCAGACGCGAATTTAGTTTTAGTCACTTAATTCTAAGGAAAATGACAAGACAAGGACAATGTAACCCAATACAGGGGTAGTGCACACATTCATTAGTCATGCTCATTGATTGAAATACGATTCAAACTGATAGTGTGAATAATTAAACTGTCCGTAAATACGATTACGGCTACTGGGAACCTACTATAGGCTCTACGCCTTCCAAATCTGAGGAGATATGAATAATATAACCTAACACAGTGCTGGCGTAAACCTCCCTTCGTCGCGAACAGTGATCAAAATCATTTTCAGACTCATAGTGTCAATAGTTAAATTCTATTTGCTGTGGCGTGCGCGATCCGCAAATGAAGCTGGTGCGAAGTACCTTACTGCCGTACATCTGCCAAGTCAGGGGAGATACGGACAATATAAACAAATACAGTGTTAGTGTACACCATACTCCATCACGAGTGTGAATTTCCGATTTGCTGGACCTGTGTTTTGGAGCCACGGCAGCGGGTGGACGCTACAGAGCCCAGCTGACTCCCCCCGCCCACCACCCCGCGAGAGCGACCGCATTCCAGCGCCCGGCCGGCTCGCCCGTTGCAGGCAGGCAGCCGACGCGCTTGTCCCCAGCCGGCCCAGGTAGGCTCGTCCCCAGGCGGCCGGTGAGGAACCAGCGCTACAGCAGCATCACGCGCCGCGCGAAGCCACTCGCGATAAACGAACTGGCCAAGTGTTTCACTCGCCAGTGTACAAAGGCGGCTTCTGTACGGACACACTCAATAACTCCAGAATAGGACACATGAAACACACAAGGTAACGCCCAAAAACAAAACAAAATGGGGACAAACAAAGAATTGTCACCTGCAAAAACAGAGCCCAACAGAATCTCGCTGGCCCCCATGGAGAACGATTCCTCCAAATCCCAGGAAGATCTGGAAAACATGGCAGCTATGAGGGAAGAAATAGTGTCCTTCCTTTTTAATGAAACGAATAAGATAAACAATGTCCAGAAAAGGTTTATTTTGGGAAAATTATCGGCATATGAGCGAATTGTACGGAAATACGAAATGGAAATTCTGGAACTGAAAACGGAACTCAGGTGCACTAAAGCTGCCCAAGCAGCAAAAATACCAGTACAGGAAACATATGCTTCCAAGGCATCCACCAAAGCGACACCCACCAACGAAAGT
Source organism: Schistocerca serialis cubense (assembly GCF_023864345.2). Classification (NCBI taxonomy): domain Eukaryota; kingdom Metazoa; phylum Arthropoda; class Insecta; order Orthoptera; family Acrididae; genus Schistocerca; species Schistocerca serialis. The sequence goes on from NC_064645.1 coordinate 349,669,262, forward strand.
CGAGGCCCAAAACCTGAGCCCAAATTGCTAGTTGTGAAGCCAGCAGAAGGAGCGCAACAAGCAGCAAAAGATCTCGAGGAAACAGTAAAGAAAGTCATCACAACATCGCTGAAAGATGTGAGGGTCACGAAATTTAAGACTACAAGGGACAAAAACGTAATACTAGAATTCCCAGATACTGAAGAAGCAAACAGACTGAGGAAGTGTGATGAGTTTAGTCGTTCAGGGCTTACCATTCAGGACCCCAAGAAAAGGAATCCCAGGGTAATTCTCTTTGATATTCCAAGATACTCAAGAAGGACAGCTGAAAACTGAGCTGTATGAACGAAATCTGTCAAGAGCAGGCCTCACACTTGAAGAGGTCGTGAGTGGAACACAGATCGCCTTCAAAACTGGACCAAAAAATCGAGAAGTGGTGAACCTAGTGCTGGAGGTGGCACCGAAAATATGGAACAGGCTGACTGAACAAGGACGAGTGTATCTCCACTGCACATCCCACAGGGTGCAAAATTACACAAATATTAGCAGGTGCTATAAATGCCAGGGCTTTGGTCACACATCAACAAGATGCACAAGTGCTGAAACAATATGCGGACACTGTGCAGCACCTGGACACTCCTTCAAAGAATGCAGGCTTAAAGAACAACCACCACACTGTGCAAACTGCAAACGCTGGAAGAGAGACTGCAAACACTCAGTTCTGGACCAAAACTGCCCTGAATACAAGAGAGCAAAAGAAGCAATCCAACGAATGACCGATTATGGGAAGTAATAATAACGATGTGCTACCTTCAGACCATAGATCCTCAACGGACCTACAACTTAGCCCCTTAAAAATCCTCCAAATAAATGGGCAAAGATCTAAAACAGTACCTGACCAACTAGTCATGAAAATGGAGGAAGAGGAGCTAGATGTACTACTGGTACAGGAACCATACACACTAGATGACAAAATCACAGGTTATCCACCAGGTTATCGAATGGTTTACAGCTCCAAATATGGAACACCAAAGGCAGCTATAATCATTCGTACTAAGAGCTTAAATGTACTCCAGCTAACCACATTATCTGACACACATACATGTGCGGCAAGCATAAGTGGAGCCTTTGGAGAACTGTACCTGGTGTGTGCGTACTGCCAGTATGGTGAACCTATTGACCGCTTCCTAAATAAACTTGAGGACATACTGCACAACTTGGCTGGAAAACCAGTAATTATAGGCCTAGATGCAAATGCGACATCCCCATTATGGTATGGTGATATGGCAATTGGGGACGGTAGGAAGATGGAAGACTTCATCTACCAGCATGGTCTTGTACTACTGAATGAGGAATCTCCATTAACAACTTTCAGTGGACCAAATGGAGAGAGTAACATAGACCTCACTATTTGTACAACAATTGTGGCTAGAACAACAACTAAATGGAAGGTTCATGGGGGATGGACAACCAGCGATCACAGGGCCATAACATATGAAGTTGCCCCACAACAGAGAAACAGAACAGCTATAGTGCAAGAAAAATACAACACACAATTTGCGAAATGGGCAATTTTTGATCAGTGCTTTGCAAAGGAAGTAGAATACCTGGAGAATATCCAAGCAATGGATGTTAATGAGAAGGTTCGATGCCTGGAAGGGGCTGTACGAGCCAGCTGCAAAAAATCGATGAGAAGAAAAACCTGGCTACAGCACCCTATACCATGGTGGAACGAGACACTTAGACTACAGCGACAAAACACAATGACAGCACGACGAACCCTGCAAAATGCCCGCCGAAATGGAACTGCAGAAGAAATCGAAGCAGCAAAACAAGAGTACAAAATAAAACGAAATGAATACACGAAACAGATCACCATTGCTAAAGAGGATGCATGGAAGAAGTGGGTATCTGACTGTGACAACAACAATCCTTGGGCAGCAACTCAAAAAATACTCCGACCAAAAACAGGTACAGAAAACGTCCTCAGCAACATAAGACTTCCAAACCAGACCCAAACAATGACGTGGGAGGACACAATCCAGCATCTACTGCGCTCACTTCTGCCCGATGACAAACCAGAAGAGGATACAGCTCATCAGGAAGAAGTTAAAGTGGAAAACATAAGGTACAGCAGTATAGAAAACGCACCAGAGTTTTCGAGAGAGGAAGTGGACGCTGCCATCAAAGCATGTAAACCGAAGAAAGCTACAGGTCCTGATGGTATTGATGACCTAATAATCAAAAGAATATGGTGCACACATCCAGCTCTCCTAATGGATATATTCAACTCTTGCCTTCGTGAACATACTGTACCGGAGCCATGGAAAAAAGGACTAGTGTGCATATTGCTCAAGTCCCATGGAAAGCCTAGAGATGAACCAAAATCGTATCGGCCCATATGTCTACTGTCTATACTAGCGAAAGTACTTGAGAGATTAATGGTATGGCGCCTGGAGGAACAATACGAAACCTCAGGTCTTAAAGCCCCAAACCAGTTTGGGTTCAGGAAAGGTGCATCCACAGAGATGGCTATTAGGCAGGTGCTACACAATACTGTATGTGAGGAGAAGTATGTCATGGCCATCTTTGTGGATATCGCTGGTGCGTTTGACAATTTATGGTGGCCAAGTGTCATGAGGCGACTACGGGAAATAGGCTGCCCAATAAACATATATAGACTAATAGAAAACTATTTCACAAATAGGAAGGCCATAGTGCAAACAAGTGCTGGCACAACCGAAAAATTAGTCACAAAAGGGTGTCCACAAGGCTCCATCTGTGGTCCCTTTCTTTGGAATCTAGTTTTTGATGAAATAGTAGCGGAAAAAGAAGGGAACCAATGGACCAAAGTAGCTTATGCAGATGACCTCGCCATCATCACTCAAGGCAACAGCCGCAAGCAACTTGAGGACCAGGCAACACTAGCCTTGAGAGAGATTGGAGACTGGGCCAAGACAAATAAACTGCAAATCTCCAAACCGAAGACTGTAGCAATGACATTAAAAGGACACTTTGATAGGGAGAGGCCACCACAAGTAAAATTCGAAGGGCAGAACATCAAGTTTGTGAAAGAATTCACATACCTGGGCGTTACGCTGGACGAGAAGCTGTCATTCACTCCACATGTGAAGAGAATCCAACAGAAGCTGGGTGCAATATCAGGTGCATTAATACGGGTCACCAGATCAGAGTGGGGCTTAAAACGACGATCATTGAAACTAATATACAGTGGTCTCTGTCTGTCAATTTGCAAATATGGTGCTGCAGCTTGGGGGGAAAGAGCGAAGAATAAGTACATCCAAAGGATACTATACTCAATCCAGAGACCTTTCCTATTGCAGATGACAAAAGCCTGCAGGACAACATCAAATGAAGCCCTACAAGTACTCTCTGGATGCTTCCCATTGGACCTTGAGGTAATAAGGGCAGCCCTGTTGTACCACATCAGACATGGTATGGTTGGAACTGTTGCAGGGTTTCCAGTACCCAGGCCCCAGACACCTCGAACAAGACCAGAAAAGGCAATTGATTGCATGCTACAACAGGAATGGCAAGCGAGGTGGGAAGGCTCAGAAAATGGAAGGGCCTCATATGAATGGACTCCAAAAGTCTCACACTGGCAGACAGGCTGGCGTAAAACGGTGACACCATCATACTCACTCACCTGCCTGCTCACTGGACATGGCCTACGGAAGAAGCTGCATCAACTCACAATTGAAGCAGACCCAAGGTGCACATGTGGAGAAGAGGAGGACACCGACCATATCCTCTATGTATGCAGACACTACGAAGAACAGAGGCACAGACTCATAACAGCAGTGGGTGAAACAACTTTCCAGTCAAAACAATTGCTACTGGAAACCAGTGAAACCTACACTGCAATAAAACTGTTTGCTGAGGAAGCCTTTGAAGTTAGAGAAGTAACTAGAATTTTAACTGAAATAGAGTAGATAAGATAAATGAATGGACTCCAGTGACTTTGCCTGGTTATCAATTACCCAGTATAAAAATAAATGCAAGTTAGTAATAAGTAGGTATATTATAGAAATAAGAAAGTGGGCAACCCTGAACCGGAAGCAAGATGACAAACAATTAGGACCCCAGTGGCCTCTCCTGGCATCAAACTACGTAGCAAGGACATAGGAACTAGTAATTAATCGATATAGTGCAATAAAGAAAAGTGATCAGACCATAAGAAAACTTGTGTAAATTCAAAAAAAAAAAATAATTAAAAAAAAATAATTAGACATAACATTGTATCATAAAAGTACAGTGTCATATGAACATCAACATGCATATTATAACGAATAAGAGGGAAACTTGGCCCAAATCCTGAATTTCCAGTGTGCAACAGTGTGCAGAACTGGCCAGCCTGGAGGGCAAACCTCCCATACAAATGGCATGCTGCCTGTGGATGCTTTATCTCTGGCATAAGGGTCGATGCCAGGGATGGCGGCACCGCCTCCACGTGGTTCCCCGTGGGCACCCAATGGGTGGCTAAAGGTGCTCCTCCACGGAGGGTCCATTCCCCCACACTGGGGGTAGTTTTTCCAAGACAGTTCCCTTGCAGAAAGTAGCTAGATTGTGGACCATGGAGAGAATTAGAAGGGAGTATGAGCGAGAGCTCTGGTATCCCTAATGACAATTCCTCTCTGGTGTGGGGTAACCCCCTAACCAGCGAACCCATGTACACTACTGTCCCTATCTATGGAAAGTATTAACGCGGGCTGGCCGGCTGTACGTCGGCTACTCAGCACTGAATATTAAAGATTACCTGGCAGTACCACGTTGTACAAAATGCCAGGACATAAACCATACCAATAAGTATTGTACGGAACCGAATATCATATGTGCCCACTGTGGCCTGGCTGGACATATTAGGAAAGATTGTCCTAATAAGGACAGAGCAGCGACATGTGTACCATGTAAGAAACGGGGCCGTAAGTGTGGTGGACCAAAAGATTGTCCAACCCACCGAATGTTCTTAGATAGACTTATTCAAAGGACAGATTACGGCGAAATTTAAAGTGGTACAAGTCAATGCCATGCGCAGCCAGATGGTTGCACATGAGCTACGGAAGGTAGCGGGACAAGAAGGAATAGATATTCTTCTGATACAAGAACCGAACTCCTGTGCGGGTCGAGTCCCTGGTTTTCCCGCAACAGCACAGGTGGTTTCCTCGGGTGGGAACCCCACGAGTGCAATTATAGGATTGAACAAAACTATTAAAACTACGATATTAAATCAGTTCTGTACTGAGCATATTATAGTTGTACAACTTAATTTGCTGTCTTACAGTATGTACGTTGTAAACGTCTACTGCCAATTCAGACATGACATCAAGATTTATCTTGATCAGCTGAATTGGATACTAAGAGTTTTAGCCGGGCAGGCTATAATTGTAGCTCTTGATGCTAATGCTAAGTCCCCACTCTGGCACAGTGATGTACAGGACGGTAGGGGTGCGGAGCTTGTTGATTTGATAATGGAAACGCACATGCATGTGCTAAACTTGCCTGGGTACCCCCCGACCTACTCAGGGAGGGCGGGTGCAACATCAAATATTGATGTCACACTAGCAAGCGAGAGGGCAGCACCCCACGTCCATAACTGGCAAGTAAGAGAACATCTAACTGTCAGTGATCACAACTGTATTACATTTGAAATAGCGTCGACCATCGCGGATGTGCCAGGTGAGTGGGTGGAACGGTACAACTATGCTCGGACAGACTGGGACCGACTCGTGCAGGTGTTCAGTCCTCCTGAGTTCGGGGAGGACATAGGTAATATTGATGAAGCTGTGGAGGAGCTTGTGAGCTCCGTGCGAACAGCCATCACACTATCTGTACCTCGAATAGCGAGATACATCTGCAGGGAGTCCACCCCGTGGACCCCTGAATTGACTGTGCTTAAACGATCGGTCAGAAGGGCGCGTAGCAACTACCAAAGGAGCTTTGCCCACGACGAACGACAATACCACCTGCGTATTTATCGTCGTCTGAAGCAGAGATACAAGGATCAGTTGGACATTACAAGGCGCCAATCCTGGGAAAGATTTGTGAACGATCAGCTGGGAACAGACCCTTGGGGAGTTCCCTACAAAATCGTTCGAGAAAAAATTAGATCGCCCATGATGCTGACTACGCTGCGTGCTGGGGATGGTGACACGACCAAGAATTGGGAAGAAACAGCAAGATTGCTGTTGGACACATTACTCCCAGATGACATCGAGGACCAGGACTCGCACAAGCAGCGAGAAATACGTCAGGCACTCTCGATCCCGTATCTTAACGATACAAACGTGCGCCCTTTCTCAGCAGAGGAGGTAGAAGCAACCATCTACACCTTTGCAAGGAAGAAGGCGCCGGGTCCTGACGGGATCCCTGTGGAGATCTTACAGGGACTTGCACACTTGGTCGCCCCGGCATTAAGTCGTATTTACAGCGTCTGTTTACAAAGGGGCTATTATCCACTACAGTGGAAAACTGCGGAAGTAGTAATTATCAGGAAAGGCCCGGATAAAGATCCAACGGTGCCGAAATCCTATCGGCCTATCTGTCTGCTGGATGTAATGGGCAAAGCATTTGAGAAGTTGCTGGTTGACCGTCTCCAGAGTCATCGAACTCTGCATGGTATGAGTGATAGGCAGTTCGGATTCCGAAAGGGTTGCTCCACCCAGGATGCGATCAATGAGGTTTGCCGAATTGTTCACTCTGCGACATCAAAGTATGTCCTTGGCATAATGATAGACATCTCAGGGGCCTTTGACAACCTGTGGTGGCCGGCACTCTTCTCTCGCCTGCGAGAGATTGGGTGCCCGCAGCTGCTGTATGGCTGTCTGGAGGCCTACTGTGATGGAAGGACTGCTAAGATAACGGCTCCTGGAGCCGTCGTATCTAAAAGAGTATCCCGTGGTTGTCCCCAAGGATCGGTGTGTGGTCCCATTTTTTGGGATATTAACATGGAACCTTTGTTGAACGTCCTGCAGGAAGAGACTGCAGTTCTGGGAGTCGTTGCTTATGCGGATGATCTAGCAATTCTAGTAGAAGGTGACACTCGCAATGTGATCGAAGACCGATCACGACAGGCTATTGAACTGTTAACCAACTGGTGTAAGAAGACTAAAATGTCTATTGCACCACAAAAATCGCTATATATGCTCTTGAAAGGCAAGTTGAATAGGGACCCAACAGTCAGAATTAATGGCCAAGCAGTGTCACGACAGAGATATGCCCATTACCTGGGGGTATATTTAGATGAGAATTGGAGTTTCATTCCGCATATTGAGCAAATAACGACAAAGTCCTTAGCTCTGTTCAATAAGATAATATCAATTGGACAGAGAAGGTTCCATCTGCCGTCAAAGGCAATAAATATGTATCACAACAGTATATTGGCACCAATAGTAGGGCATGCATCCAGTGTGTGGGCCCACAGGCTAGCTTTGGTGCGGCCTGCCGCCGCTGTCAGGCGAATACAGAGGAACGTTCTGCTGAGATGCATAGGTGCATTCAGCACAAGTCCAACAGATGCACTGTTGGTAATTATGGGTCTATGCCCACTAGACCTAATAATAAGGCAGCACGCAGCCTTCTACTGGCTGCACAAACAGAACATTGAAAGGGTGCAAAATATAATGGGCATTCCTCTGATAAGCGTCAAAGCCATTCGTGAAAGAGTGCTTGACATCTGGCAGGACGAATGGGATGGGTTCACTACAGGCCGCAGAGTCCATGGGTTTCTACCCACAGTAAGAGGAAGATTAAAGAACAAGATAATAAAGCCCTCACAGGGCCTTGTTCACTTCCTTACAGGACACGGTCCCTACCCCACGTACCTGCACAGAATAGGGAAAAGGCCTACACCGGAGTGTGACTGTGGTGCCCACGAAGGATCGCCAGAACACATAGTGTTCGAGTGCCCAATATATGAACAGGTTGTCTCAGGGGAGAGGCAGCTTCTGCGTACTAGGAATGTTAATGAAATATTAACAGAAAGCGAATTGTTCAGCAATTTCGCAAAATTGGTTAACAAAATCTCAAGGGAGGCCCAGCGAGCCTACCTTGGGAGAGAGTAAATGCACTTAAGATCTAATGCGCAATTGTATATATGTAAATAATATGTTTGTTTAAGTGTTGACTTAGAGTAGTGAGTAGTTGTAGTTAGATCAGCATGGTGGTGGGGGGAATAAAAGAGTTGCATAAATGGAGTGGTTTCTCTAGTAGTAGCGGCCCGCCTCCACGTGGCTAGGGACGGGCAACTCTCTGGCAGGATTCCAGAGAGGCTAAGAGGCCGATAATTCACAAAAGGCAAACTTGCTTAATAAATATAAAGTATGCAGGCACTAATAAACCACTTCTGTAATGCTAATAGTAGAGATAGTCAGTCTTAGTACGCCCACTCAAAAGTATTAGAAAGTGGGTTAAAGATGGTACATAAATTTGGGAAAAAATAAAAAAAAAAAAAAAAAAAAAAAAAAATTGTCCCTATCTACTATCTAGCGAAACCACTGCCAAGGGAACGGGCTTGGAAAAATTAGCGGGGAAAGAAGACCCTGTTGAGCTTGACTCTAGTCTGGCACTGTGAGGTGACATGAGAGGTGTAGCATAAGTGGGAGATGGCAACATCGCCGGTGAAATACCACTACTTTCATTGTTTCTTTACTTACTCGGTTAGGCGGAGCGCGTGCGTCGTGGTATAACAACCCGGCGTCACGGTGTTCTCGAGCCAAGCGTGTTAGGGTTGCGTTCGCGCCGCGGCTCCGTGTCCGTGCGCCACAGCGTGCGGTGCGTGTGGGTTCAAGCCTGCGCGTGCCGTGCGTCCCGTGTGCGTCGGCGCGTCCGCGTGTGCGGCGCAGTTTACTCCCTCGCGTGATCCGATTCGAGGACACTGCCAGGCGGGGAGTTTGACTGGGGCGGTACATCTGTCAAAGAATAATGCAGGTGTCCTAAGGCCAGCTCAGCGAGGACAGAAACCTCGCGTAGAGCAAAAGGGCAAAAGCTGTCGTGAGACAGGTTAGTTTTACCCTACTGATGACTGTGTCGTTGCGATAGTAATCCTGCTCAGTACGAGAGGAACCGCAGGTTCGGACATTTGGTTCACGCACTCGGCCGAGCGGCCGGTGGTGCGAAGCTACCATCCGTGGGATTAAGCCTGAACGCCTCTAAGGCCGAATCCCGTCTAGCCATTGTGGCAACGATATCGCTAAGGAGTCCCGAGGGTCGAAAGGCTCGAAAATACGTGACTTTACTAGGCGCGGTCGACCCACGTGGCGCCGCGCCGTACGGGCCCAACTTGTTTGCCGGACGGGGCACTCGGGCGGCGCTGTCTGGGATCTGTTCCCGGCGCCACCCTGCCCCTACCGGTCGACCATGGGTGTCTATAGTTCGATGTCGGGACTCGGAATCGTCTGTAGACGACTTAGGTACCGGGCGGGGTGTTGTACTCGGTAGAGCAGTTGCCACGCTGCGATCTGTTGAGACTCAGCCCTAGCTTGGGGGATTCGTCTTGTCGCGAGACGAGACCCCCAGGGGCTGGTCGCCAACAGGGGCACGTGTGAGCAGCTTTTGCTTTTGCTTCTGTACGGCGTATCGGTCTGGCCGGGCGCGCCGCACCCAGGGCGCTGCATTGGGTGCGGCGGACGGCGGCGTATCGGTTGGCGGGCCCCTTGCCGCCTGCGCGGGCGCTGCGATGGGTGCCGCCTCCGTGCGCGCGGCGGGGGAGGCGGCGCCGGCCGGGCGCGGTGGGTTCTGCCGCGCTACAGCGTATCGCTTTGGCGACCGGCGATGGGTGCCGCGATGGGTGCCGGACGGTCGATGTCGGGCCACCGGCCGGCGCGCCGCGCGGAGGCGGCGGCGTCGTCGGGCGGTGCCCGGCGGTCGACGGTACGTTTTCGCCGTCCCCCACCCGCCGTGTGGAAACATAGCGTCCACCGCAGTACGGTGACCTACAATACCCCTACACTATGGATGTGAAATAAAATATAATAACACATGATGCTCCGCAAGAAAATAGACTTGGGATAGGGTGTGGGTGGTGATAAGTCCGTAGTGGGCGAGGTATTACGGCGACGACATGAATGTCCACAGTCAACATACGATGCCGCCATCTATGCGAATGTGACGCAACGACATTGACAGCCAGCCCAGAAACGGCACCTCCATCTACAGGGATCCGACGGAACTACGCCAACCATGCCGGCAAAACAGTATCGCCATCTATGAAAATACGGCGAAACCACATGCAATACCTCCATCTATGCGAATCTGACAACACTACGTCCGCCATGTCGAGCGCACCACAAAACATACCGCCATCTGTAGGTCTCCCGCAACATGACCTCCTGCAACGACGATACCGTCATCTATGAGACGCCAAGCCGACTAAGACAGCGATGGGCCCACAGTGCCCTTCTTTCGACCCCACCCACAAAGCCTGCATCCTCTGTCGACAACAGCACCCCAACGCCAGCGCCTCTGCCGCACGAAGTCGTGGACCGGCAATCACTCCACCTGCACCCGTTCGTGCCCCACCCCAACCGCCCAACTCGCAACTCCAGCGGATGAACGGCGGACTTTGCTCGCACTCGCAATGTGCAATCCACCCCTATAACGTGCGTTTCATGAAGAGTTATGTCCAATATGCGACATTCCCGCTGTCCCTATACATGAGCTGCGAGCTGTACCACTTACGAGCTACAGACGCGATCGCGTTGCTCTCTGTACGAATGCAGATGCTCAGCGGTCAGCTAGTAGGCGCTCCATCCATGTCAGTACCGGTGAGCGTTGCACTCGCAGTCGCAAAAACGTACGGCAAGTATATTACTCGGAAGAGTCAATGACAGTCCAAGCCCCCCTGCGTGGGAAGAGTCTTTCTAGGCCATGACCCACCGGAAGGGCGCAGCGTCCCCCACCCCAGACATTTGACGTCACACTATCGGTATTGACGACTAGACTGATTCCTTATAATCATTTGCCATACACCGGTGGAAGCTGCCGAGACGAGTAACTACATAGCGGGCTCGCCGTGTCACTAATGTACAGAGATACAACAGTTTCGACTGGAACTGGATTAAACGTATACACGGCGCCGATTAGTAATAGATAGAGCCATCAGAATACAGATAATATATACAACTGTCCATATACATGCTGAAAGACTCTGCTCACAATCACAACCACACGTCAGCCCGACACTCTTATCACGCACTACCCTCTGCCTGTAACAGGCACACAGACAATATGTAAGCACCAGCATGGAACAACACCCAGTGCATCCTCTCTGCCACATTAGACAATCCAGACTATCATAACCAGACCGGGAGGTCCGCTCGGAAAACAGAATATCCCACCCGTCCGACAACCACCATTGCTCAGCTAAGCCACCAACACCCACACATGTCCTACACAGGGGTGCACCCAACATCACAATACTGCCTCCTGTCACAGCACACAAACAATGGCAGGAATGAAAGACACAGGTCTGCCACAAGCATGGAATCAGAGCGCCGCCTGTCATGAGCCAAAGGTCCACCCTGACGTGGCAAATCAGATGATGCCACAGGCATCCACTTACTATAATCACAATGAACAAACCGGCCGCGCCGCCCCCCATAACACCTTTCCTTACAACAATGTGTGCCTTAACCTAACCCATATTGTGCCTTAACCTAACCCATATTGTGCCTTAACCTAACCCATATTGTGCCTTAACCTAACCCATATTGTACCTTAACCTAACCCATATTGTACCTTAACCTAACCCATATTGTACCTTAACCTAACCCATATTGTACCTTAACCTAACCCATATTGCGCCTTAACCTAACCTATATTGCGCCTTAACCTAACCTATATTGCGCCTTAACCTAACCTATATTGCGCCTTAACCTAACCTATATTGCGCCTTAACCTAACCTATATTGCGCCTTAACCTAACCTGTATTGCGCCTTAACCTAACCTGTATTGCGCCTTAACCTAACCTGTATTGCGCCTTAACCTAACCTATATTGCGCCTTAACCTAACCTACATTGCGCCGTAACGTAACCTACATTGCGCCGTAACGTAACCCATCTTGCGCCTTAACCCAACACACGTTGGGCCTTAACCCAACACACGTTGGGCCTTAACCCAACACACGTTGGGCCTTAACCCAACACACGTTGGGCCTTAACCCAACACACGTTGGGCCTTAACCCAACACACGTTGGGCCTTAACCCAACACACGTTGGGCCTTAACCCAACACACGTTGGGCCTTAACCCAACACACGTTGGGCCTTAACCCAACACACGTTGGGCCTTAACCCAACACACGTTGGGCCTTAACCCAACACACGTTGGGCCTTAACCCAACACACGTTGGGCCTTAACCCAACACACGTTGGGCCTTAACCCAACACACGTTGGGCCTTAACCCAACACACGTTGGGCCTTAACCCAACACACGTTGGGCCTTAACCCAACACACGTTGGGCCTTAACCCAACACACGTTGGGCCTTAACCCAACACACGTTGGGCCTTAACCTGCTCTGTAATTGTCATACGACGCGTTAAATTAGTGTAGTTTTTTTTTTTTTTTTTTTTTTTTGTTTGTGGTTTTAGGGCGCAAAACTTCTATGGTCATTAGCGCCCAGCCCGTGACATAGAAAACAGGAAAAAACGAAATTTAAAATCAGCAGCAATGGGAACAAAATCATAAAATTTCAGTAACTAAAGGCAGAAGGAATGCTTAAAAATCCACTATAGAAAGGGGTTGGTTGTCCCCCAAAAAAAAGCTTCAAATGACTGACGTCATTTCACTGTCACTAATAAACTGTAGAACGCGGTCAGCTGAGCGCGTGTCATCTGCTAAAATCGACGATAGATCAGGCGATAGCTGTAGACGGGAGCGTAACGGATTAAAATAGGGGCATTCAATTAAAAGGTGTCTGACCGTCCACAGCTGAGAGCAGTGGGGACAGAGTGGGGGAGGATCACCGCTTAAAAGATGTCGATGACTAAAAATGGTTGGTTGGTTGGTTGGGGGATGAAAGGGACCAGACTACTATGGTCATCGGTCCCTTTTTCCAAAGACAAAGAACACCCACAGAGAATAAAAACGAGGAACAGAAGAGATCACAGACGATACCGAACAGGAGAGACTGAGACAAAGACAAGACAAAACGAACGAAAACCACATAGAGAATGACGGTGGTTGGCCGACCATAGAAATAAAAAAGGAAAAGCCAACCACTTAGAAACACATTAAAAAATCAGTGTAAAATCATAGGCCAAAGGCCAGCATCAACACAAAACAATAAAATAAAACAGAAACACTCAGATTAAATGATAAAATCCCCCTGCCCGAATAAAACGTAAAACTAAGTCAGCCATAGCGGAGTCGTCTGTTAAAAGGGCAGGGAGCGTATCAGGCAGCGCAAATGTCTGCCTGACCACAGCTAAAAGGGGGCAGGCCAACAGAATGTGGGCCACTGTCAAAGCCGCCCCGCAGCGACATACAGGAGGGTCCTCCCTGCGCAGTAAATAACTGTGTGTCAGCCGGGAGTGGCCAATGCGGAGCCGGCAAAGAACTACCGAGTCCCTGCGAGTGGCTCGCAGGGATGACCGCCACACAGCCGTCGTCTCCTTGACAGCACGGAGTTTATTGGACATTGTCAGTTCGCGCCATTCATCGTCCCATAGCGCCAAGATTTTGCGGCGGAAGACTGCCCGCAAATCAGTCTCAGGGAGGCCAAGGTCCAGAGATGGCTTGCTGGTGGCCTCTTTCGCCAGGCGGTCAACATGTTCGTTACCCGGGATACCGACATGACCGGGGGTCCACACAAAGACCACAGAGCGGCCGCAACAGGCGAGAGCATGCAGAGACTCGTGGATAGCCATCACCAAACGAGAACGAGGGAAACACTGGTCGAGAGCTCGTAAACCGCTCAGGGAATCGCTACAGATAACGAAGGACTCACCTGAGCAGGAGCGGATATACTCTAGGGCACGAAAGATGGCGACCAGTTCAGCAGTGTAAACGCTGCAGCCATCCGGCAAGGAACGTTGTTCGGAACGGTCCCCTAGAGTGAGCGCATACCCGACACGACCAGCAACCATCGAACCGTCAGTGTAGACAATACCAGAGCCCTGATACGTGGCCAGGATAGAATAAAAGCGGCGGCGGAAGGCCTCTGGAGGGACTGAGTCCTTCGGGCCCTGTGCCAGGTCCAGCCGAAGGAAAGGGCGACGAACACACCATGGGGGTGTATGCAAAGTAGCCCGGAAAGTAGGTGGAACAGTAAAAACCTGAAGAACAGAGAGAAGCTCTTTGACGCGGACCGCTATTGTACAACCAGACCGGGGCCGACGATCTGGCAGATGGACGACCGATCGCGGGAACAGGAGACGATAATTTGGATGCCCGGGCGAGCTGAGAACATGGGCAGCATAAGCGGCCAGCAAACGTTGGCGTCGGAACCGCAGGGGAGGTACACCTGCCTCCACTAGTACGCAGTCCACGGGGCTGGTGCGGAAAGCACCAGTGGCAAGGCGTATCCCGCTGTGGAGAATTGGGTCCAGCACCTGTAACGCAGATGGGGATGCTGAGCCATAAGCCAGGCTCCCATAATCCAGCCGGGACTGGATTAACGCCTGGTAGAGCCGCAACAGGGTAAAGCGGTCGGCGCCCCAGCGGGTGTGGCTCAAGCATCTCAGAGCGTTTAGATGCCGCCAACACGTCTGTTTCAGCTGCCGGATATGAGGCAGCCAAGTCAACCGGGCATCGAAAACCACCCCCAAAAACCTGTGGGTCTCCACCACAGCAAGGAGTTCGTCGGCAAGATAAAGCCGCGGCTCAGGATGGACTGTTCGGCGCCGGCAGAAATGCATAACGCGGGTCTTGGCTGCCGAAAACTGAAACCCATGGGCTACAGCCCAAGACTGCGCCTTACGGATAGCGCCCTGTAGCTGACGTTCAACAGCTGCAATGCTGGGAGAGCTGTAATAAAGGCAGAAGTCGTCAGCATACAGGGAAGCGGAGACAGAGTTTCCCACGGCCGCAGCAAGACCGTTAATGGCTATTAAAAACAGACAGACACTTAAAACGGAACCCTGTGGCACACCGTTCTCCTGGACGTGGGAGGAACTATACGAGGCCGCGACTTGCACGCGGAAGGTACGACACGACAGAAAATTGCGGATAAAAATCGGCAGAGGACCCCGAAGACCCCATCCATGGAGGGTAGAAAGAATGTGATGACGCCACGTCGTATCGTACGCCTTCCGCATGTCGAAAAAGACAGCGACCAGGTGCTGACGGCGGGAAAAGGCAGTACGGATGGCCGACTCCAGGCTCACCAGATTGTCGGCGGCGGAGCGGCCTTTACGGAACCCACCCTGAGGTGGAGCCAGAAGGCCCCTAGACTCCAGTACCCAATTCAAGCGCCGGCTCACCATCCGTTCAAACAACTTGCAAAGAACGTTGGTGAGGCTAATGGGACGGTAGCTGTCCACCTCCAGAGGGTTCTTTCCAGGCTTCAATACGGGGATGACAATGCCTTCCCGCCATTGCGACGGAAACTCCCCCTCGACCCAAAGACGGTTGTAAAGATCGAGAAGGCGCCGCTGGCAGTCCACTGAAAGGTGTTTCAGCATCTGACAGTGGATGCCATCTGGCCCAGGAGCGGTATCAGGGCAAGCAGCGAGGGCACTGCGAAATTCCCACTCACTAAATGGAGCATTGTAAGATTCTGGGTGGTTGGTGCGAAACGAAAGGCTCCGACGTTCCATCCGCTCTTTAATGGAGCGGAAGGCCTGGGGGTAATTCGCAGAAGCGGAACTCAGAGCAAAATGCTCTGCTAAGCGATTGGCAATGACGTCGGAGTCAGTACAAACTGCTCCATTCAGTGAGAGCGCAGGGACGCTGGCAGGTGGCCGATAGCCGTAGACGCGTCGAATCTTGGCCCAGACCTGCGAGGAAGTGACATGGAGGCCAATGGTGGACACATACCGCTCCCAGCACTCCTTCTTGCCTTGGCGGATAAGGAGGCGGGCCCGCGCACGCAGCCGTTTGAAGGCGATAAGGTGGTCGAGGGAGGGATGTCGCTTGTGACGCTGGAGCGCCCGCCGGCGTTCTTTAATCGCTTCAGCGATCTCAGGCGACCACCAAGGCACAGCCTGCCGCCGAGGGGACCCACAGGAATGGGGAATGGCAGATTCGGCGGCAGTAACGATGCCGGTGGTGACCGATTGAACCACCGCATCAATGTCATCGGTAGAGAGAGGCTCAAAAGCGGCAGTGGAGGAGAACAAGGCCCAGTCAGCCTTATTCAGAGCCCATCTGCTAGGGCGCCCAGAACAGTGGCGCTGTGGTAGTGACAAAAAGATCGGAAAGTGGTCACTACCACACAGGTCGTCATGCACACTCCATTGGACAGATGGTAAGAGGCTATGGCTACAGATTGAAAGGTCAATGGCGGAGTAGGTGCCATGCGCCACACTGAAGTGTGTGAAGGCACCATCATTTAACAGCGAGAGATCGAGCTGCGACAATAAATGCTCAACGATGGCGCCTCGACCTGTTGCCACGGACCCACCCCACAGAGGGTTATGGGCGTTGAAGTCGCCCAATAGCAAGAAAGGTGGCGGCAATTGGGCGACCAGTGCAGCCAGGACGTGCTGCGAGACATCACCATCCGGTGGAATGTAAAGACTGCAGACGGTAACGGCCTGTGGCGTCCACACGCGGACAGCGACAGCCTCTAAAGGCGTCTGGAGAGGGACAGACTCGCTGTGCAGAGTGTGAAGAACATATATGCAGACGCCACCAGACACCCTTTCATAAGCTGCTCGGTTCTTGTAATAACCCCGATAGCCACGGAGGGCGGGGGTTCGCATTGCTGGAAACCAAGTTTCCTGGAGAGCAATGCAGAAGAAAGGGTGAAAGCTGATAAGGTGGCGGAGCTCAGCTAGATGGTGGAAGAAACCGCTGCAGTTCCACTGGAGGATGGTGTTGTCCATGGCTGGGAAAGGCGTGACGGGACTGGGAAGGCAGATTACGCCGCTGGGTCACCTGCTGCCTCCAAGTGAGCACCTGCGCCAGTGCTTTCCATGGCGCCGGAGGGACTGGCGAGATCGAGGTCCTCAGCGGACGCCAGGATCTCCACCTCGTCCTCAGACGCAGAGTTTGAGGGTGGCGGTGGGACAGGTGCCACCGCAATGTCAGGTTGCTTGGGAGCCTTTTTCTTCAACGACTTCGCACGCTGTGCCTTGGGAGGGTCTGGCTGGGAGGGCCCCACTGGGTCAGTCTCAGGGACGGACGACGACCGTGAAGCCCTATGACCAGCGACCGGTTGTTGTTTCAAAACTTTGCGGGTATCCGCTTTGACACTGGGCAAAGCCTGGGAAGGGAGGGCCCCAAGGGACCCCTTCCTGGCTGGAGTGGCCGAAGAAGCCCTACGCTTCTCCGGCTGGGAAGGGGGGACGAATGTCCCCGATGGTTGGGGTGGTGTTGCTCCTGGAGTAGGTGGAGCAACAGTGGGCGAAGTGCCCCCAACAACCAAGGGGGCCGGTGCATTGAGACATGGCTGAGAGGCAGCAGTACGTGACGACACGGGAGAGGATCGGACTGCTTGTGCAGCAGCGGCATAGGTGGATATCATGGGCACAGGATGTAGCCGCTCATATTTCCGCCGTGCCTCAGTGTAGGTCAGGCGGTCCAGGGTCTTATATTCCATTATCTTCCTTTCCTTCTGGAAGATCCGACAGTCCGGTGAGCAGGGGGAATGGTGTTCTCCACAGTTAACACAAATGGGAGGCGGAGCACATGGAGTATCAGGATGCGAAGGACGTCCGCAATCCCGACACGTGATGCTGGAAGTACAGCGAGATGACATGTGCCCGAACTTCCAGCATTTAAAACACCGCATCGGAGGAGGGATATATGGTTTCACATCACAACGGTAAACCATCACCTTAACCTTTCCGGGTAAGACATCACCCTCAAAGGCCAAGATGAAGGCACCGGTGGCTACCTGATTATCCCTCGGACCCCGATGGACGCGCCGGACGAAGTGAACACCTCGTCGTTCGAGGTTGGCGCGTAATTCATCGTCGGACTGCAGAAGAAGATCCCTGTGGAATATAATACCCTGGACCATGTTGAGACTCTTATGCGGCGTGATGGTAACTGAAACATCCCCCAACTTGTCACAATTGAGCAACCTCCGTGACTGGGCAGAGGATGCCGTTTTGATGAGCACAGAACCCGAGCGCATCTTGGACAGGCCCTCCACCTCCCCGAACTTGTCCTCTAAATGCTCCACAAAAAACTGGGGCGTGGTCGACATGAAAGATTCTCCATCAACCCGCGTACACACGAGGTACCGGGGGGAATATTCTCCACTGCCTTCTTTAGCAAGTCGTTCCTCCCATGGAGTAGCTAGGGAGGGAAACGATCTCTGATCCAATTTCTTCACGTTGAGGTTAGACCTCGATCGCTTAGAGACTGCTGGTGGAGGCCCACCAGCGATAGATGATGTACCACGCTTCATTGCGGGTCATCCGCCCTGATGCCACCTACTCCGACCAAGGGCCCTCCCCACGGGCGCCACCCAGCCACAGCAAAGGCCACCTGGCAGGATGGCCATTGCCGGGAGTCCTGATGCCCCACGGGGATGGGCATCTACTCCTTGGCATACGTGGGGAGTGAACGGCGCAGGCATCAGTAGAGCGATCCCTGTGTTGTCAGGGGGCTACAACCAAGAGGGTACATGGCGACCCCACCACAACGGACTGGCTACCGTGCTGGATCTTAGGTGCAAAAATGGCCAAGGTCGTCGTCACAGTTAAAAGAAACACTGCAGAGTGCAGCGTGGTAATCGCCCATGAGATCGAAAACGAGCGGGACACCATGGCAACGACGAGAAAGACGGCTATAGGTCTAATTGCACGAAGGATACAGTGCACCATGTAAGGTGCCCTTCCCCAATTGGCTCGCTCTTCGGAATAATTTAGATAGATGGAGGTCAAACCCGAGAGGGGACCATCACATAAGGCCGAAACGTTTGAGACTCCTTTTAGTCGCCTCTTACGACAGGCAGGAATACCGCGGGCCTATTCTAACCCCCGAACCCGCAGGGGGGGATGACTAAAAAGACAGTGCCCTATCCGGAGTCGAGCTAAAATTACCTCCTCCCGACGACGCGTTCGGGAGGAAGAGGTCCAAGCGCAAGGAAGGGCTTTCACTTCCCGCAATTTATTGTGGGGAAGTGTTGACCAATACGCATGCCATAAATGAGCAGCTTGGCGGCATAAAACGCTCCGTAGATCGGTAAACGGAAGAGACTGAATAGCTGGCCGAGGAAGAGAGACTGCAGCCTTGGCCGCTATATCGGCCGCCTCATTTCCACAGATACCAGCGTGTCCTGGGAGCCAGAGGAACGCCACTGAGACGCCCCCCAGGTGGAGCAAGCGCAGACAGTCCTGAATCCGGTGGACCAGAGGGTGCACAGGGTAAAGAGCTTGGAGACTTAGGAGAGAGCTGAGAGAATCTGAGCAGATTACGTACTGTATCCGCTGATGGCGGCGGATGTAATGGACAGCCTGGAGAACAGCGTAAAGCTCCGCAGTATAAACCGAACACTGGTCGGGAAGCCGAAAGCTATTTCGGGTGTCGCCAACAATATAGGCACTCCCTACACCTAACGATGTTTTCGAGCCATCGGTGTAAATAAATGTGGCATCCGTCATTTGTGCACATAGAGCAGCAAATGCCCGACGGTAAACAAGTGTAGGGGTACCATCCTTGGGAAATTGACATAGGTCTCTGAGCAAGTTGATCTGGGGACGGAGCCAAGGCGGTGCTGTACCCCAAGTTGTCAAGAAGGTTTTAGGAAAGCGGAAGGAAAGAGAATGGAGCAGTTGACGGAAGCGGACTCCCGGGGGTAGTAGGGAGGAGGAGCGGCCTGCATACCCGACATCAAAGGAGGCGTCGAAAAAATGGTCATGCGCTGGATTAGCAGGCATGGAAGACAGATGGCTAGCATAACGACTCAGAAGGACTGCCCGCCGATTGGACAGCGGAGGTTCAGCAGTCTCAGCATAAAGGCTTTCCACAGGGCTGGTGTAAAAAGCTCCAGATACTAAACGTAATCCACGGTGGTGGATAGAGTCGAGACGCCGAAGAATAGACGGCCGAGCAGAGGAGTAGACTATGCTTCCATAGTCCAATTTCGAGCGCACTAAGGCGCGATAGAGGCGGAGAAGGACCACTCGGTCCGCTCCCCAAGAGGTACCATTCAGGACACGGAGGGCGTTAAGCGAACGCAGACAGCGAGCCGAAAGATAGGAAACGTGGGAGGACCAGCACAGTTTTCTGTCAAACATAAGACCCAAGAATTTAGCGACGTCGGAAAACGGAAGGTTGACAGGACCTAGATGTAAGGAGGGTGGAAGAAACTCCTTACGTCGCCAAAAATTTACACAAACGGTCTTACTGGGTGAGAAACGGAAGCCGGTTTCGATGCTCCACGAGTGGAGGCGATCGAGACATCCTTGAAGACGTCTTTCAAGAAGGCTGGTCCGTTGAGAGCTGTAGTAGATCGCAAAATCGTCCACAAAGAGGGAGCCCGAGACATCAGGAAGGAGACAATCCATAATTGGATTAATGGCGATGGCAAACAGTACAACACTCAGCACGGAGCCCTGGGGTACCCCGTTTTCTTGGGAGAAAGTACGGGAGAGAGTAGTGTTCACCCGCACCCTAAATGTGCGCTCTGCCATAAATTCGCGAAGAAAAAGGGGCAGCCGGCCTCGAAAGCCCCAAGAGAACAGTGTGCGGAGAATGCCTGTCCTCCAACAGGTATCGTATGCTCTCTCCAGATCAAAAAATATTGCTACCGTTTGGCGTTTCCGGAGAAAATTGTTCATGATATAAGTGGAGAGAGCAACAAGATGGTCAACGGCAGAACGATGCTTTCGGAATCCGCATTGGGCTGGTGTTAAAAGACTGCGGGACTCCAGCCACCAAGCTAAACGGTAATTCACCATACGCTCCAAAACCTTACAGACACTACTCGTGAGAGAAATGGGGCGATAGCTAGAGGGGAGATGTTTGTCCTTTCCAGGTTTCGGAACGGGAACGACAATAGCTTCCCGCCATCGACTGGGAAAGGTACTGTCGGTCCAAATTCGATTATAAAGGCGAAGGAGGTAACGCAGGCTATGGGTTGATAAATGCAGCAACATTTGGACATGGATACCATCCGGTCCTGGGGCGGAGGAGCGAGAAGAAGAGAGTGCATGTTGGAGTTCGCGCATGGAGAAAACAGTATTGTAGCTTTCGCGATTGTGAGAGGAGAAAGCAAGATGTCGCACTTCCGCTGCACGTTTCTTCGGGAGAAACGCTGGCGGGTAATTTGAAGAGCTCGAAATCTCAGCAAAGTGCTGACCCAATGAGTTAGAAATTGCGACGGGGTCCACTAAGGTATCATGCGCGACAGTGAGCCCAGAGACCGGGGAGAAACTAGGCGCGCCTGAGAACCGTCGAAGCCGACTCCAAACTTCCGAGGAGGGAGTGAAGTTGTTAAATGAGCTAGTAAAGAATTTCCAGCTTGCCTTCTTGCTATCGCGGATGACGCGACGGCAGCGCGCACGGAGCTGCTTATATCGGATACAGTTGGACAAAGTTGGATGGTGACGGAAAATGCGAAGAGCACGTCGCCGCTCACGTATTGCGTCACGGCATGCCTCGTTCCACCAAGGAACTGGAGGGCGCCGGGGCAATTCGGAGGTGCGTGGTATTGAACGTTCCGCAGCTGTGAGAATAACGTCGGTAAAATGTGTGACCTCATCGTCGACGCTGGGAAAGCGACGGTCATCGAATGTCGCTAGAGACGAAAAAAGTGTCCAATCGGCTTGGGCAAACTTCCAGCGACGCGAGCGCATATATGGCAGTTGAGGCTGCAGTCGAAGAACACATGGAAAGTGGTCACTCGAGTGTGTATCATCAAGGGCGAACCATTCGAAGCGCCGAGCTAGCGGAACAGTACCGACCGCAAGGTCCAAATGAGATAAATTTGCCGTGGAGGCAGACAAAAATGTGGGGACCCCAGTGTTGAGGCAGACTAGATCCGCTTGGTGGAAGACGTCTAGCAATAGTGAGCCACGTGGACAAGGATGTGGAGATCCCCAAAGCGGGTGGTGGGCATTGAAGTCCCCAACCAGCAAATAGGGGGGTGGAAGCTGATCAAGAAGATGAAGGAGATCAGCTCGTGCCATTGGTGTAGACGATGGAATGTATACCGTACAAAGAGAGAACGTGTATCCAGAAAGGGAAAGACGGACGGCGACAGCTTGGAAGGAAGTGTTTAAGGGGATTGGGTGATAATGGAGAGTATCATGGAGCAGAATCATGAGTCCTCCATGGGCTGGAGTGCCTTCAACAGAGGGGAGGTCATATCGGACGGACTGAAAATGAGGGAGAACAAAGCGGTCATGGGGACGCAGCTTTGTTTCCTGAAGACAGAAGATGACCGGCGAGTAGGATCGTAAAAGGATCGACAATTCCTCCCGATTGGCGCGAATGCCGCGGATATTCCAGTGGATAATGGACATAGGGTGAACAGAAAATGGAGGAACGTGACCAAGGGTGCTGTCAACTCAACGACTGCTCAGAGCTTGCGACCGACAGCATGGAATGGCATTCAGTCGAAGGCAGAAGATCCTGATCCATAGGTTGGTCAGGAGCAGCTCCTGCCACCAACGATCGGCCAGTTGACCGGCCACCAGCAGTGCGCCTCGGCGACACAGAAGATGGCCGAGGGCGATTTCCGCCAGGTGGTGCTGTAGATGGGACACGCCTTGGCGGAGAAGGAGAGGAACTGTGTTTCTTCGTAGCCTTCTTAGAAGTATGATGTTTAGATGAAGGAGGAACCGATGGTTGTGAAGTTGCGGTACGTAAAAACTCTTCACGAGAATGCTCTTTTTTCGAAGACTTGGCGTCTGACTTTTGGGCTCGAGATTTAACAGAACCCGATGAAGGGTGAGCCATAGAGTGGGCAGGCGAAAGGGGTGAGGTTGAACGGGCGATCTTTGCGCTGGCCGATCTGACGACCGTGGTACTAAAGGTGAAGTCGCAAGTCTGCGTGGCCGCCTCCTTTGTTGGTCGAGGAGAAGCAAGGACAGCGCTGTATTTACCTTTCTGAGGCACGGTGGGCTGTCGACTGGCGAGTAACTTTCGAGCAGCAAAGGTCGACACCTTTTCCTTCACTCTTATTTCCTGGATGAGCTTTTCATCCTTAAAAACGGGGCAATCTCGAGACGAGGCAGCGTGGTCACCCATACAGTTGATGCAGCGAGGGGATGGAGGTGGACAAGCACCCTCATGGGCATCCTTGCCACAAGTAACACATTTGGCCGGATTGGAACAGGACTGGCTGGTATGATTGAACCGCTGACATCGATAGCAACGTGTAGGGTTTGGGACATAAGGGCGAACGGAAATTATCTCATAGCCTGCTTTGATTTTTGATGGGAGTTGAACTTTGTCAAATGTCAAGAAGACAGTGCGGGTTGGAATGATGTTCGAATCAACCCTTTTCATAACCCGATGAACAGCTGTGACGCCCTGGTCAGACAGGTAATGCTGAATTTCTTCGTCAGACAACCCATCGAGGGAGCGCGTATAAACGACTCCACGCGAGGAATTTAAGGTACGGTGCGGTTCCACCCGGACAGGGAAGGTGTGGAGCAGAGAAGTACGCAGCAATTTTTGAGCCTGGAGGGCACTGTGTGTTTCCAACAACAGGGTGCCGTTCCGTAATCTGGAACAAGACTTTACAGGACCCGCAATTGCGTCGACACCTTTCTGTATAATGAAAGGGTTGACCGTGGAAAAGTCGTGACCTTCGTCAGACCG
Organism: Schistocerca serialis cubense; assembly: GCF_023864345.2. Classification (NCBI taxonomy): domain Eukaryota; kingdom Metazoa; phylum Arthropoda; class Insecta; order Orthoptera; family Acrididae; genus Schistocerca; species Schistocerca serialis. Next base: position 349,693,145 of record NC_064645.1, read on the forward strand.
GGAAACAACAAGGAACTGTGGCAACGATGGAAGAACAGTCTGTGGCTGAGACTCAGTGAACTTACGTTTGTGAGCAGACATAGTGGAAGGTGAGGAAACCATTGCGGAAGAATCCCCCATGATTACCGGCGTCTCCGATGGCGCGCTCCTCCCTTGTGGGGGCCCTCGCCGAGGGCACACCCGCCTTAGGTGATTGTTCACACCTCAGGTCACACCTCCCGACAAACGGACGGAGGGACCAATCGGCACTTTCGGAAGGTATCAGCTCGGGTAATCACCCCTCCCTGGGCCTGGCCGTTACCAGGGGGTACGTACGTGTCCTACCTGTCTACCCGGGGCGGGGAATTACGCGTTACCCCGTCACCGGCTACGCATGGAAGTGCGTGGGTCGGCCTTCAGACACGCACAGGGAGGAAAGAAGAGAAAGGGAAAGGAAAGAAGAGGGGGTCTCAAACGCCGTAGCGGAGAAATGGGCAAGGAGAAGAGGGAAGGAAAAGAGAAGGACAGAGGACAGAGGAAGGACGAGGACTGGCAAGTGTAAGAGCAAGGAATTGGGAACAGTTTCGAGCGTCCGTCTCCGGACGTAGGCACAAACCATACTCCCAGAGGGGGAGAAAGGAAGGAAAGAGACAGAGGTGAGGGGGGGGGGCGAAGATGGGGGACGGGGAGGGATGCGGAAAGGGAAGGGAAGGTATGCAGCCCGGAAAAGGAAGGAGGGCCACATTAGCTCGGGGTCCCGTGCTCGCTACGCACGTGTCCACAAAAGAGTTGTGGACCCCCTGGGGGGAAATTAGTGTAGTGTTGCCTAACTGCAACCCCCGCAATATAGTTTGCTACTCGCACTGCCCGGTCCCCAGAGTATCGCTTCATGTTAAACACCTTGCAGCTATACACTGTAATGTGGATGGCAGCAGGACGTACATGCTCAATGCCCTTCACAGTTGTTCATTGGCATTCGCATGGCGAAGCACAGCCTACGTTGTGGTACGGCTTGTGTCAACTGTCCGCTGATGTTGTACGTCCAAATCACACACTGTACTGCACGTTGGTCCTCATGTACTGAATGATACATCGTGGTACATGTGTGACCGTACCACGACTGCGCCAACAACGGCGAACCATACGGTCCAAATGTTGTGCACTCAGCTACGTGTCGTCTCCCTATAAGAGCTGGATTGCAGTATGGTATGCCGTGGATGGCGATCAGCATGAGCCGTCTGTTGATGTAGTGGCGCGTGTTGTCAGACGTAGTCGTCTCTTCTCACACACCGTGATAGCATGGTGCACTGCGTTCCACATCTGCGACATGCGACAGAGGCCGGTTGACAGTCGTTCGCGCAATGGACATCGCATACGTACGGGGGCCACCTTCCACGTGTTCGCGAAGCGTGCACATGTTGTTGCGTGTATGTGGGCAGACATAGTGTGTCGTGACACCTGACACAGGCATGCAACAATCGTTGAATTTGCAAATGGCGATGGACGTCTACGTTTGCTGGTGACGTTACGCAAATGAACAACTGGTAAACCGTTGTGGTGCGGTTGTTCTCGCTAGAGGTGAATCAGTGATGGCGACGATCGGTTGAGCTACCAACCGGTTGTTTCAGCGATACCCACCATGCCCACGAACGTGAATGGCATCTGGGTGTGAAGCGATACGCGGCGGTGGCTGGGTGGGACCGACCCCGGCCGGTGAGGGGGGGCCTCCCGGCGTGCTGGCCGCGCGGTGCGTGGGCGCACGCGCTACAGCCGGCTGGTGGGGGCGGCCAGTGGCAGGCGCGCCGGCCGACGGAGGCGGCAGGCGGCGCAGCTGCGCGCCGGCGCACCCTGCACGCGGCGCCGTGCGGCCAAAGTAGGTCCTCGCGGGCCCGGTGCGAAGCGCGGTGGACATCTGCAGTGTGCTGGTCCGATTGAGGACTGTGTGCGCTGAGGATACGCCGCCGCCCGGCGCTCAGCGCCGCGACGCCGTCTGCTGCTCGGTCGCCTTTGCGGTTCTCGAGCCTCTGTCGGCAGCGGCAAGCTCAGTTGGGAGCACGGGTGGTCGCACCTAAAGCGTCTACTCGCCAAACTCCAGGCGATTGCGCCTCTCTCGAACCCGACCAAGTACTTAGGACGCCGGGACCTGAGAGGGTTTCGAGGTGTTTGTGCAGGGGAGCTCAGCCTCCTCCTGTTTGCAGAATAATCGAGCGGACGCTTGCGTGTTCGCGCGGGCCCCCGGGACACACTCCCGGGCGGCCGGCTGCTCAGCTCTAGTTGACGCAGCTCCCTGGTTGATCCTGCCAGTAGTCATATGCTTGTCTCAAAGATTAATCCATGCATGTCTCAGTACAAGCCGCATTAAGGTGAAACCGCGAATGGCTCATTAAATCAGTTATGGTTCCTTAGATCGTACCCACGTTACTTGGATAACTGTATTAATTCTAGAGCTAATACATGCAAACAGAGTCCCGAGTCTGGCGTGAGGTCAGTCGCTTGACAACGCGTTTCGGCGCGGGCCCGCCCGTTGCCGGCGCGCCGTAAGGCACGGAGGCTCGCACTGGGGCGTATCGCTTTCCAGTCGGGCGTGCCGCGGCAGTCCTCTCTCGGGGAAGTGAAGCGTCTCTTACAGCCTCTCCTTCCCAAGTGGCTCTTTCCGCCTTCCCGTGGTGCCAGACGTCAAGCTCGGCATTCTGCCTTGCGTCAAAAGGGAGAGCTGCGACCCAACCCGATGCGAAAGCGAAGGGTGCGTGGCACAGGGGGAGCTGTGTCGAGGGACCGAACACCAGTCCCTTTCTGTTCGCAGGGCACAGACCAGCAGGTGCTCTGCATGCCGGCGACCTCGTTTGTCGGCGTGGGATCGCGGCGCGAGTCGGCAAGGGTGCTTCGCCGCGCCCCTGGGTAACCGGGGCGTGTTCTGCCAAACCCAGGAGGTGGTGACATCGCCTGGGCTAGGTTAGATGGGCCCAGACCGCCGAACGACTGGGGGACCGACCCACCACCTGAGTAGGAGTGGGTCCTTGGCCTTCAGGTGGAAACTTGGGCTAGTAGGCGGCGAAGGGCGAGGGGTGCATCCGCCTCTCCGGAGTGCGGGGTGCACTTGCCGAGGAGCGTCGAGTGAAATCGTCGACGACGGGGCCATCGATGGGGACCAGTGCGCTGGCGACGGCGTGCTGAACCCGGCAGCTCTGGAGTGCCCTTGACCTAGGGGCGAGGTCGGTGGGCGAGCTGCAGAAGTCCCCCCCCATGCCAGAGGAGCCGGTCCGGGGCAAGAGACGGGGTCCCACCTCTTTTATTCACTCGTTCAAACATGGAGACGCCAGAAACGAGTGAATCGAGTGCGCTATCGCGAGCTTCATTGATGCCTGTACCTGCTCCCCAGGACGAGTCAGGACAGGTAATGGAGGAGAATGTGTTGCAGAGACACAGCAGAATCACCTTGCTCCTCGAGCAGAATATTAAAAACGGAAAGATTAGCCAGGCGGCTCTAACAACCATTAAAAATGAATTGGCGGCGTGGGCCATAGCAAACGCCAAGCTTGAGGGCCGTGTTGAAGAGCTGCAAAAAGAAAATGAAAGGTTAAGGAAACAACCGGCCAAGACCTGGGCAGGGGTGGTCGCACAAGCGCCACCGAAACCTCAAACAACTAGAGATACAATAGCTAAGATAACAAAGAGGGCTGACACAACGGTCTTTTTAAGGACCTTACCCGGTAAGGACACTAGCGTTAAGAAAATTCAGGAGCTACTCACCACTACAGTAAATCCGATTAAAGATAAAATAAAAATAAATAAGGTCAAACCAAGCAAGATCTCAGTAATAGTGGAAGTGGCCTCTGAAGAGGACAAGATGAAACTACTAAATAATCCTAAACTAAACTCGGTGGTCAAATGCGAGCCACCGAGGAAGAGAAACCCTTTGGTCATCTTGTATGATGTACCGACAATTATGTCAAATGAGGAGATTCATGAAACTGTGAGGGCACAAAATTTTGAAGATATGACTGAGGACGAATTTAAAGAAAGTTTCAAATTGAGATTCAAAACAGGACCTCGGGACCGTGACGTGGTTCACCACGTCGCTGAGGTCTCAGCACAAATGTGGAAAAAGATCACTACAATGGGCAGACTCTACATCGGCTTTCACGCCATAAATACACGTGATTATATTGTGGTACCGCGTTGCCATAACTGTGGAGATCTCGACCACGTTCTGAGGCACTGTACCAGGGGGTCGGCCTGCTCAAAATGCGGCGAAGACGGACATGTCCGTAAAGACTGTAGGGCAACAACAGTTTGCATCCCCTGTAAAAGAAGGGGCAAAAAACCTTGTGGCGCCACTGGGCGGAATTGCCCCACCTACAGACTCTTGGAACAAAGATTAATATCAAGGATAGACTATGGCTGAACAAGCCAAAACACACAGGATGACCAAAAGGAAATCCCCGAGCAAAAGGAGGAGGGATGCCATGAGGGCAAGTGCCTTTAGGATGTTTTTGAGATCGCTTAATGACGCCTCAGTCACCACAAAGGATGAGAGCACTCAGACAGAATCCACCACAACCGACAGAGGAACTCAAACTGAGCCTCTTACAGTCAAGTCTCCCTCCTCCCTAAGCCGGAGGACTACGCCGACTAAAGACCAACAGCAATGGCATCCTGCAACAGAGACGGTGGCAATCTCAACAAAAGAGAACAGTAATATAAAACAACCACTACAGGAGAACACAATAACGAGTTCCAATGAACTAGCCATGAAAGATCCTGTCGTGAGATTGCCACCCATCGACCCAGTCAGGGTCTATCCTAACCTTGAATTTACAATGCAACTAGCGAGACTAGAGCAGCCGACTACCCTGACCACTGCCTTAAGACACGTGGTCCGGGTGGGACACGAAAATGGTAGGAGAGTCACCTTCTCGGTAATGGAGGCCGTAGACAGAATCCAGCTAAAGTCAGTAGTAGTAGTAGTAGTAGTAGAGGTGTTTGTGGGCGCACGACAGCAAGGTCTTCAGCGCCCGTGCAGCATCATAGTGAGACGGGTGTCAAGAAAAAAGAAAACCTCAGAACAGGGACATAAAACGGAACAGAGAACACGGGGAACAATCAACGAAAAAATGGGCTCACCCACACTGAAGCGTTGGATGATGCAGGGCGTCAGCAGTAAAACGTGGACAATACAGGAAGAAAATGGTAGAGGGAGCTAAAACATTGGAGCAGATGGAAGTGGCTGGCTGACCACAAGGAAAAAAGGGAGGAGTCAGCCACTCTGCAACACACTAAAACCTCCAGCCTAAAAGTTTAGGCCAGAGTCCAGACACATCACAAAACTTAAAAACCCTTGCCACACACGTCTCATCGTCAGCTAAAATACAAGGGAGATCCCCAACAACCTGTGCTTCTGCCCTTGCATCACGGTATAAAATACAGTCGATTAAAATGTGCCGGACAGAGATGTGCACACCACAAGTGGCACAAAACGGAGGATCCTCCCGCCGTAATAAATAGCTATGCGTCACAGGACAGTGCCCAATCCGCAGACGTGTGAGGGCCACCTCTTCCCGCCTGAGCAACCGACAGGAGGAACGCCACGGCCGAGTGGTTGACTTTACCGACCGCAGTTTATTGGCCGACACCGCCAGCCATTCGGCCTCCCACAACTCCATGCACTTCCTATGGAGTGCAGCGATGACTGACTGCAAGGGGATAGGACACTGGACCACATCCTGCTCTCTGCAGGCCTCCTTGGCAGCCCGGTCAGCCTGTTCATTGCCCCACATGCCGACATGACCAGGCACCCAGCAGAAGGATACCTCTTTACCCCGCTGTTGGAGCAAGTACAGTTGGTCATGTATCAACTGGACCATCTCCTCAGTCGGGTATAGGCTCTGCAGCGATTGTAAGGCACTAAGAGAATCGGAGCAGAGAAGAAATCGATCGCCCCGAACACGATGCATCTGCTCCAGTGCCTTCAGGATCGCGTGGAGCTCCGCTGCGAAAACGGTATATTCAGCAGGGAGGCGAATCCGGGTGACACGATCAGGGAACACCACAGAACAGCCTAGGGAAGTCTCCTGTTTCGAGCCATCAGTATAAACGACAGTGAAACCGTGATGCACGTCTAAAATGTTAAAAAACAGAGATTGGAACGTAAAATCTGGTGTGCCATCTTTCTTAAAACGAGTCAAATCTAAAATAAATTTGGGACGCCGGAGGAGCCAAGGTGGAGATCTGCTCCAACCGCGACGTAAAACACGAAGACCAGCCACAGACATCGCAGCGAGGCAATCCTGTGCGCGAATCCCATAGGGCTGCGTCGCACGTTGCCGGTTATGAAATAACCGTGCCAGAGGAGGCTTAGCAACGGTATGGTATGCAGGTGTGTATGGTGTGGACAAAGTTTTATACGCCTGGCGTACCGTAAGTAGCCGTCGTCGCATATGAAGTGGCGGTTCACCAGCCTCTGCACAGAGGCTTGGTATGGGGCTAGTTCGGAATGCCCCAGTGGCCAACCGCAGCCCTTCATGGTGGACAACGTCCAAAATCTTTAAGTACGAAGGCCTCGCAGACCCATACACCGTGCACCCATAATCGAGCCGAGATCGCACAAACGCCCTGTAAAACTGGAGCAGACAAGTCCTGTCAGCTCCCCATGTACTGTGGCTAAGACATTTTAAAATGCTTAAAGCCTGAAGCGACCGCCGTTTCAGGTCTTTAAAATGAGGTAACCACGTGAGCCTCGAGTCAAAAATGAGACCCAGAAATCTCACCGTGTCTTTAAAAGAAAGAATAGTGTCCCTCAAGCGCAACTCAGGAAAGGGTAAAATCGAACGAGAACGGTTAAAAAGAACACATACAGACTTCTCGGTGGAAAACTTAAATCCACTCTTCAGCGCCCAGTCATCCAAACGCCTAATCATAAGTTGCAACTGACGAGTTGTCGTTGCAAGGCTTGAAGAAGAGCAGAACAAAGAGAAATCATCCACAAACAAAGAACACTGGACAGGACTTTTCACCATGGACGTAATGCTATTAATAGCGATGGCAAACAGAGTCACACTTAAAACGCTACCCTGAGGGACACCGTTCTCCTGCTCAAAGCGATCAGACAGGACGTCACCAACTCGGTATCTAAAATATCGTGGCGAGAGGAAAGACTGAATAAAAAGAGGAAGACAACCACGAAAACCCCATTCGTGAAGCTGCTCCAGGATGAGACGCCGCCAAGTGGTATCGTAGGCCTTCTCGATGTCGAAAAATACACCTATAAGGTGATGACGGCGTAGGAAAGCTTGTTGGATAGCCGCCTCCAGGAGGGCAAGGTTATCGAAGGTGGAACGAAACCTCCTGAACCCACACTGAAAGCGACTAAGTAGTTGCCGGGATTCTAACATCCAGACAAGGCGGCGGTTGACCATCCGCTCCAAGGTCTTCCCTATGCAACTAGTGAGGGCAATACTACGGTAGCTACTTGGGCTCGAGCGGTCTTTCCCAGGTTTTAAAAAAGGGATTAAAACTGCCTCACGCCACGCGTCAGGAAAGTGACCCGACGCCCAAATGGCATTAAAAAGTGCGAGGAGGATTTCTTTGTTGCGCATTGTGAGGTGCCATAGCATACTGTAATGGATCCTGTCGTGACCAGGGGAAGTGTCACGAGCTCCAGACAATGCAGAATCCAGCTCCCACATAGAAAAAGGGCAGTTGTAAACTTCATGAGAGGTGGGCTGGAAGTTCAGACTACACCTCTCAGCAACCGCTCTATGGCGCTGGAAACCGGGATCCTGACTGGTTGTGGCAGTAACTGTCGCAAAATAGGCTGCCATAGTCTGGGCAATGTCCCGCGGATCTGTGTGGAGAGTGCCGTTATTCAGTACAGCAGCTATGGGGCACCTCCCTCCTCTGCCAGAAATTCTCCTAATGGTCTCCCACACAATGGAACTCTTGGTGGAACGATTAACGGTGTTCAGGAACTTTTGCCACGACCTCTTCTTGCTCTCACGAATAATGCGGCGACATCTCGCCCTCGCCACCCGAAAGGCAGCAAGATTCTCAGCAGTCGGCCGACACTTGAACCGCCGCAGAGCCGCACGCCTGGTCCTGATTGCAGAGCGGCATTCGTCACTCCACCAAGGCACAGGTGGCCTTTTCCAGTGACCTGTGGACTGTGGAATGGATGCCGCAGCGGCATGGAGGACCGTTTTGGTAATATGATCCACCCACACCTCAACATTCGCACAGTGTTCGAATTGGGCCAACTGGCTATAAAGTGTCCAGTCAGCTCCACTGAGCACCCATCGTGGTGGTCTCCTGTCGGGGCCCACGCCATCTGGCAGGTGAATCCAGATTGGGAAATGATCACTGCCGTGCAAGTCAGCGACCACTTCCCAGTGAGCACTAGCGGCAAGAGCTGGAGAGCAAAGCGAGAGATCAATGGCAGAGAACGACCCAGTCGCCGTGCAGAAATGAGTACTCTGTCCTCCATTGAGCAAGTAGGCACAGGATGACAGGAGAAGCCTCTCAATTGCTCTACCCCTGGGGCAGGTAATTGCAGAGCCCCAAAGCACATTGTGGGCATTAAAATCACCACAAATAATGAATGGCTGGGGGAGCTGCGTAAGAAGGTCGGTGAGGGCCGCTTCATCAAGAGCATCATGTGGGGGCAAGTAAAGTGAACATACAGTCAATGGATGACGCACGTGCACGGACACAGCGACGGCCTGTAGAGTCGTCGTAAGTGAGAGAGGCGAGGAATGGTAGTCCGTCCTGACGAAAATACCTACGCCTCCTCTAGCTCTCTCTCCACGCAGGTCGTCCTTTTTGTGGAGTGTATAGCCTCGTATCTCAGGGGAGTATGATGGATGGAAATACGTCTCCTGGAGACAGAGACACAATGGTCGACCCTGAGAAAGTAGACGAAGTTCCTCCACATGCGTCCTGAACCCTTGCAAGTTCCACTGGAGTATGGGAGCCATCTATGTTGGGGGTAGCACCTTCATCCTGTCTCTCCGACGGGGCGGGGAGACCGCAGCAGGTGGAGGGGCAGGCGTGGGACAAGATGATTGCCCCACACATACATCGTACTCCATCAACTCTGGGGAAGAGTCAGATGAAGCCTCGCGTAAAACAACATCCGCATGGTCAGATGGTTTACCACGGGATTTGACCCGCTGTTGCTGCTGCACAGTAGCTTTCTGTGGCTTGGTGGACTTTGGGGGAGCGGATGTGGGAGTGGTAAGTGGCGCACTGGGCTTGGGGACAACCTCAGCTGTTGGAGGCGCGAGGGGCTGGACCAAGTCCGCCACTGTACCTTTGTCTGCCGTTCGAGTAGGGGCTACTGGCTCTGGAACACTGGCTGCGTTGCAAGTGCACTGGCAGCTACAGGTGTTAGTGCCAACACTCACCACCTCAGTCTGCGTTGAGGCATCGACCTTTGGAGTAGGCTTCTGTACCAGGGATGCAAAAGATGTAGCAAATGTGGGAGGTTGCATCGACTTATAAATCTTCTTGGCCTCACCATAGGGGATACGCTTGGTTGTTTTGATTTCCTGGACCTTGCGTTCCTCTAAAAATATGCGGCAGTCCCTACTCCAAACAGGGTGGTTCCCAGAGCAATTAATACATTTAGCCGGAGACGAGCAACCAACTCCTTCATGAGCAGCCTGACCACAGTTTCCACAAGTCGCTTCGCCTTTACAGCCTAAGGTGGTATGCCCAAAACGCTGGCATTTGAAACAGCGCATTGGGGCCGGGAAATAAGGCCTCACACTAAGGCGAAGGAAGCCAGCTTTAACATGTTCAGGAAGTGTTGTGCTACTGAAGGTCAGAATAAAGGAGTCGGATTTGACAAGAGTGCCATCAACCCTCTTCATGATGTGTTGGACATCAACGATACCTTCCGGAGCCCACTCACGTTGCAGTTCTTCCTTGGGAATATCAGCTAGATCCCGGCATGTCACAACACCTTTGCTATAGTTCAAGGTGCTGTGCAGTTCAGTGTCTATGGCATACTCTCCAAGGCATTTAGCAGATTGGAGGTTAGTTGCTTGCTGGGAAGTGGAAGTTTCCACTAGCAAGGTCCCATTACGTAAGCGCTTCACCGATTTTAAGGAGCCACAGATTCCCTCCAATCCCTTTTGTATATAGAAGGGCGAAACCTTCTCGAAACTACCCTCCTTCCGTTTCACAATGAGAAACACATTCGGATTACCAGAATGCATTCTGTTACCTAAGACTGGACTTTTTAAAGAAGCGCCGGAGTCAGGGGGACTGACTGCACGGGCCCTCTTAAGAGACTGGGTGTTAGAACCTTCCAGCGGCCCACCCTTTCCGCTGGGAGGAGGAAAAGAGAATTTCGAAGGATCCATCTCGGTCCCACGAGCAGCTAGGGAACTAGAAGTCCACCTAGACAGAGCCCCGCGTGCCTAGGTAAGCCTTATACAACTGAGGTGCGGCAGGTTCCCCAGAGGTTGCCCGCTACCGACTGTTCCACCTCAACAGCCATGCATCTCATCAGCGCGCAGCACACCTTGAGATTGAGGGGTTTTTTATAGAGGTTTATTCCATCCTCGCGATCCGGGCGGTCAAGCCAAGATCCCCATTCCCTGAGACACACAACATTCCACCGCCGCGCCGCACGGTGGTCGTTGAAGTATGCTTAGAGGTTACGGTGACAGGGGACTGGCGGCGCTTACCAGTCCCCAGCTCAGGAACCCCGGGGTCGCCAAGCCCGTACCCAGCAAACGAATGCTGAGCCCCTGGGGGCAGCTAAAGTCAGTGAATCTCCCCACCGACTTCGGAGCCCTGCGTGACTTACTCAAGAAACTTTTTGAAAGACGCGGGGAAAAATTTGACTTGGACGACATTTACGCACAAGCAGTTCTAGCAAATGGACGTATCATGTTTGATTGGAATAAGACCTGGCCAAATGACAGAATACATACATATTCTCCATAATAACTAATGACAAAAATCACCATTGGACAACTTAACGCCCACAACAGTAGACTAGTGATGCAGGAGCTGCGTAAGGAAGTGGAGGAGAGGAGACTGGATCTGATCTGTCTGCAAGAGCCGTACTCCCTAAATGGGAAACTATCCTTCACAGCTGCGACATGGCAAGTCATAAGTAGTGGAGAGAACCCAAAATCGGCAATAATCATAACCAATAGAATTATGAGAGCCATAGTTCTCACACAATTCTCATCCAGCCACTGCAACGTCGTGGAGCTACAATCTCCATCTGGCACCATCGTTCTCATTAATATGTATTTTCAGTATGCTGACGACATCGAAACACATTTAGCACATCTTACCACAGTCATCACGGCGTTGCGGGGGCGTAAAGTAATTATAACTGCCGATATAAATGCAAAATCCCCCCTATGGTACAGCGGCACCAGGGACTCAAATGGAGAGAAGGCAGAAGAGGCCATTATGGCCTTGCAGCTGGTGGTAGTCAATAAACCTGGAAATCCCCCGACTTATGTGGCGGGAGGGGGCCAGGGCACAAACATCGACGTGACCCTGGCTACACCCAACACGGTGCACCTAATTCAGCAATGGGAAGTGATAGAGAATGCTACCACCAGTGACCATAATCTTATCTCTTTCAGTGTGGGAAACAGGGAGAGTCGCTGGGCCATGGGGTGGGAGTTGCAATACAACTATAAAAGAGCCGACTGGGAGAAACTTGCCAGGGAGTGCGACATTCCTGCATTGCCAGAAGGTGACGGACTTTTGGACATCGACATTGACAAAAGAGCTGAAGAACTGACTACAGCAATAACTCGAGCGGTGAAGGCCGCCGTACCTACTAGAAGGAAGGCCATGGCGGCCTCTCCATCACCATGGTCAGCCGAATTGGAGGAGATGCGTCGGTCTGTCAGAAGGCTCAGGAGGTACTACCAGCGCAGTGTCGTCTGGCTTGAGAAACAAAGATGGCTGCAACTGTACCGGGAAGCAAAAGAAAATTTCCACAAACACCTACGAGAAGTACGATCCAAAAGTTGGGAACACTTCGTTCTAAACCAACTTGCTCTCGATCCTTGGGGAATTCCCTACAAGCTTGTCCGAGAAAAAAATCCGCTCTCCGATGGAGCTTTCAACCGTTAGGCATGGGGATGGGATGACAGAATCCTGGCAGGAAACTGCCGAGGTTCTTCTCCAGTCCCTGCTGCCTGACGATACAGCGGAAGGAGAGACAAATGAACAACGGCAGCTACGAGAGCACTTCAGAAGCAACATATATGGAAATGATACGGCAGTCTACCCATTCTCTGAAGAGGAGGTAGCTGCCCACATAAAAACCCTGAAGATAGGGAAAGCTCCCGGGCCAGATGGCATTGTGGCGGAGGTGGTGCAATTCCTGGCTCCCCAGATAGTTGCCCCTCTGACTTACCTATACAACGAATGTCTGAGGCAGCAGAAGTTCCCTCAAATTTGGAAAAGGGCAAATGTAGTTATCATCAAAAAAGGAGCCGATAAAGACCCAGCAGACACAAAATCGTACCGGCCAATCTGCCTGCTTGATCTGCTTGGGAAGGTTCTGGAGAGACTGCTAGCTGACAGACTGGCTGCGCACCGAGTGCTGTGCGGGATGAGCAGCAGGCAATTCGGCTTTAGGCCGGGGCGTTCGGCATCTGATGCAATCGCCCTGGCGGCTGAGGTCTGTGGCTCTACCCCGTACAAGTACGTTGTCGGCATCATGGTGGACATAAGTGGCGCCTTCGACAACCTGTGGTGGCCTTCGCTCTTCTCCTGCTTACGGGAGAAGGAGTGTCCAGGACTGCTATATGGGTGTCTGAGGAGCTATTGTGAGGACCGGGAGGTCTGGTTATCATCCCCTAGCACAAGGGTAAGAAAAACAATCACGAAGGGATGTCCCCAGGGCTCCGTGCTAGGTCCCCTGTTCTGGGACATCCATATGGAACCTTTATTGGATACACTACAGCAAACTAATGAAGTGCTAGAGGTGATAGCCTACGCAGATGACCTCCTTCTACTGGTTGGCGGCCGAAGCCGAGAAGACATTGAGCCAAAAATAGAACAAGCAATACAAACACTACAACAGTGGTGCCGAGACACAATGATGACAATTTCACCGACTAAATCAACATACCTTCTTCTAAAGGGACAGCTAGTAAGAAATCCAACTGTTAGGATAGAGGGCTTACCTGTTCTAAGGCGACGTGAGACTCGATATCTGGGTATCATCATTGATGAGAAGTGGTCATTTGGTAGACACATTGAAACCGTAACACAAAGAGCATTACAAGTACTCAATAACCTCATCTCCATTGGACACAAACGCTTCCACCTCCCACCACATCTTATCAAACTATATCACAACAGCATACTCACCTCCATAGTGGGTTACGGTTCAGGAGTCTGGGCGCACAGGCTCACGAGGGTGGTGCCTGCCATGACAGTGAGAAGAGTGCAGAGGAATATGGTTATGAGATCAATGGGGGCTTACAGGACAACACCGGGAGGAGCCCTGTTAGTCATAATGGGACTCTGCCCACTAGATATTAAAATTCGGGAGCAGGCCGCCTGGTACTGGGCAAGAAAGGGGAACTTGGACAAGATAGAGGAAATTCTGGGGAGTAGGACTGACAACAAAATTGAGATCAGATTAAAAGGGGAACAGCTATGGCAACGTTCATGGGCAAGTGAAGAAACAGGACGCAGGACCTTCGAATTACTGCCAGACGTCAGGGAAAGAATAGAAATGACTTATTTTGAACCAACCAGGGGACTCATCCATTTTCTCACTGGGCATGGACCCTATTCGACATATCTATGTCGATTCGGGAAAAAGGCGACACCTACGTGTGATTGTGGCGCTACGGAGGGCACTCCTGACCATGTGGTCTACGAGTGCCCGCTCTTCAATGATGTGGCCTCAGAGTTGCGCGAACAATTACCTCATAATGACACATACAGACTGTTAAGACATCAAGACACCTTTCGGACCATCAACAAACTGGCTAACGCGGTTTCACAAAAGGTCTTAAGGGATTACCTGAATGAACCACACTAACACTTGATTGGGGACTTATTAAATTACTGATCAAGACAGCACCTTATTCCCAATCCGCCCGGGCACGGAAAGGTCGACTCTTCAGTCTAGAATCCGCCGAGTCCCGGGATTAGGGGGAATGGGGAGCAACCCTACCGAACTAGACAACGCACCCAACTATGACATTAGGTTAAGTGTAGTTGTAGAATCTAGTTGTAGATACTTGTTAGGAACCTGCAGCGACCAACTCCATGGCCTGCCCAGTGTCAGGGGCACGCCCATTGGGGTTAGCTCAATGGGCAAGGCCAAATAGTAGGTTTATATTACTAAGCTGACACCTTTGTAACGCTGCAGGATTAGCGACTAGTACATAATTAGTTTAGTTAAGTCATATAGAGTCCTTAGTTAACATACTAACTGCCCATTGTAGTTTCCAAAGTAAAAAATACATTGCTAATTGCTACTAACTAGTCACTAACTTATATTTAGAATAGCTGCAATTGTTATTGTAAAATGTATGAGATCTATGGCCCACTAATCAATTAAGGTAGTGGGCTACATTGTATAAATACTATGATATAGAAATAAAGTTTTTTTTTTTTTTTTAAAAAAAAAAAAAAAAAAAAACAGAGTCCCGAGTCTGGCGTGAGGTCAGTCGCTTGACGGCACGTTTGGGCGCGGGCCCGCCCGTTGCCGGCGCGCCGTAAGGCACGGAGGCTCGCACTGGGGCGTATCGCTTTCCAGTCGGGCGTGCCGCGGCAGTCCTCACTCGGGGAAGTGAAGCGTCTCTTACAGCCTCTCCTTCCCAAGTAGCTCTTTCCGCCTTCCCGTGGTGCCAGACGTCAAGCTCGGCATTCTGCCTTGCGTCAAAAGGGAGAGCTGCGACCCAACCCGATGCGAAAGCGAAGGGTGCGTGGCACAGGGGGAGCTGTGTCGAGGGACCGAACACCAGTCCCTTTCTGTTCGCAGGGCACAGACCAGCAGGTGCTCTGCATGCCGGCGACCTCGTTTGTCGGCGTGGGATCACGGCGCGAGTCGGCAAGGGTGCTTCGCCGCGCCCCTGGGTAACCGGGGCGTGTTCTGCCAAACCCAGGTGGTGGTGACATCGCCTGGGCCAGGTTAGATGGGCCCAGACCGCCGAACGACTGGGGGACCGACCCACCACCTGAGTAGGAGTGGGTCCTTGGCCTTCAGGTGGAAGCTCGGGCTAGTAGGCGGCGAAGGGCGAGGGGTGCATCCGCCTCTCCGGAGTGCGGGGTGCACTTGCCGAGGAGCGTCGTGTGAAATCGTCGACGACGGGGCCTTCGACGAGGACCAGTGCGCTGGCAACGGCGCGCTGAACCTGGCAGCTCTGATGTGCCCTTGACCTAGGGGCGAGGTTGGTGGGCGAGCTGCAGAAGTTCCCCCCCATGCCAGAGGAGCCGGTCTGGGGCAAGAGACGGGCTCCCAACTTTTCACTCGTCTAACTAATCATGGCTGACCAGGAGACGAGTGATCTTTGTGCGATTTCGAGGGCGAGTGTGTCTACTGTCCCTACCTCGCAGGAGGAAGGGGGACACGAAGATGAGAGTGTTTATGACAGACATTGTCGAATTAATCAAATATTAGATTCTAGTGTCAAAAACGGCAAAATAAGCCAGGCTGCGGTCCTGGCAATAAAGAACGAGCTCGCTTCCTGGGCTATTGCAAACGCGAAGCTCGAGGGGCGTCTCGAAGAACTAGAAAAAGAAAACGCTAGACTGAGACAGCAACCTGTCAAGACATGGGCCGGAGTGGTGGCGCAAGCCGCTACAAAAGCCCAAACAACGAAGGAAACAATTGCAAAAATTTCTAAAAAACCAGACACGGCAGTCTTTTTAAGACCCCTGCCTGGTCAGACAATTAAAAAGGTACAAGAAATATTTACAACAACTATTGACCCGGCTAGAGATAAAATAAAAATTAACAAAGTAAAGGCCACAAAAAAATGTAGTCGTGGTAGATCTTGCCACAGAGGAGGACAGGGACAAAATATTAAAGAATTCCAAACTGAACAAGGCCATTAAATGCGAACCTCCTAGAAAAAGAAATCCTCTGGTGATACTGTACGACGTACCTGTGGCCCTAACTGAAAGCGACATCTACGAAACCATGTATAATCAAAATTTTGATGACACAGAATGGGAAACATTTAAAAATGAATTCAAGCTGCGCTTTAAAACGGGACCTCGGGAACGGGATGTTGTCCATCACGTCGCCGAGGTCTCTGGCAAGATGTGGCGAAAACTTACCGCTATGGGGAAAATTTATATAGGATTTCACGCCATCAATGTTAGAGACTACCTAGTAGTCCCTAGATGCCACAACTGTGGCGATCTGGACCACGTCCACAAGCATTGTGAAAGGAAGCCGGCCTGCTCCAGGTGCGGGGCTGAGGACCACACCAGAAAAAACTGCAGTAAAAGCGCAACCTGCATTCCATGTACCAAGAGAGGAAGGAAACCGTGCAACACTACTGGGAGAAACTGCCCAACGTATAGGATGCTAGAACAGAGACTAATCTCTCGAATCGATTATGGCTGAGGCCGTAATTGAACTCAGGAAGCCAAAAAAGGAAATCCCCCAGCAAGAGGCTGAGGGACGCTCTGAGGGCAAACAAATTCAAAGAATTTATACAAAAAATCACACAACCACGATCTTTGGTGACAATAATGAAAGATGTTTGCATACAGACGGACCCATGTGAAGAAGACGTTCCCTCTCCTCCTTGTTGGGGACCTGGGTCGAAACAAGAGCATACCCGACCACACTGGCATCCTATACTTGGGAGTTCACAATCACAGTCACACAGTAAAGAAGTAATATCCACCAAACATGTTCAGTACAATGAAATAAGCAGCTCAATTCCATCTTCTGACACACCATCTCGGGGTGTAATGGGAATTGATCCCCAGCGAATTTACCCCAACCTGGAGCACGCATTACAGTTATCAAGACTAGAGGAGCCGGCAATCCTCACAATAGCATTGAGACATGTGGTACGTGTCGGCCACGAGTATGGAAGAGATGTCACATTTCCAGTAATGGAGGCTGTGGACAGAATTCAGCTCAAGACAATGAATCTCCCCACCGACTTCGGAGCCCTGCGAGATCTAGTTAAAAAGGTCTTCGACAGAAGAAACGAAAAATTCGACATGGATGATCTATATTATCAATCAGTGATAACCAATGGCAGAGTAGCCCACGACTGGACAAAATTGTGGCCAGAATCACACATCCATACATACTTCCCACGTGAGCCAACTAAAGGTAGGCCAGATAAACACCCATAATAGCAAACTGGTCCTGCAGGAACTCCGGAGGGTGGTGGAAGAGAGGAGTCTAGATGTACTCTGCTTACAGGAACCGTACTCCCAAGCGGGGCGGATCCCATTCATGGCTGCCAACTGGCAAATTATACATTCTAACGTAGAGCCAAAGGCTGCAATTATAATTATCAACAAATCATTTAGAGCTACAGTCCTTGCACAATTCTCTGGCGAACACTGCAATGTCGTGGAACTTCAAACACCCGCGGGAGTGATTTACATCTGTAATATATACTTTCAATACGGAAGAGGAATAGAGGAATTTCTAGAAATACTTACAAAAGTCGCCACGGCATTGCAGGGACGAAGATTGATTGTGACGGCGGACATAAATGCAAAGTCCCCCCTATGGTTCAGTGGCACGCACGATGATCGGGGGCTAAAAGCCGAGGAAACAATCATGGCATTACAACTGGTGGTTGCCAACCAACAAGGGAACCCCCCCACGTATACTGGCGGAGGGGGAGAAGGTACAAATACTGACGTCACACTAATAACACCAAACCTGGCCACAAAGGTCGACAAATGGAAAGTGTGGGACAAAGTAACCACCAGTGATCATAATTTAATAACATTTACCATTGGGGAAAGGGAGTGCCACTGGGACATGGGGTGGGAGCTGCAGCTTAATTACAACAAGGCTAACTGGGACCGTCTCGCGGAGGAGTGCAACATTCCGACATTGCTGGAAGGTGACGGAAACGTCGAAGAATGCGCCGAAGGACTGGTGCAGGCGATCACCACAGCGGTGCGGGCAGCCGTACCAACCAGGAGGAGAGCCGTAGCGGCCACCCCCACACCATGGTCGGTCGAACTGGGACAGATGCGCCAGGCTGTGAGGAGGGCAAGGAGGTACTACCAGCGGAGTGTCGTCTGGAGGGAAAAACGAAGATGGCTTCAGATCTATCGTGAAAGCAAAGAACAATTCCAACAGGAGCTAAGGGCAGTCAGACTCAGAACCTGGGAAAGTTATGTAAAAAGCCAATTGGCTATAGACCCATGGGGAGTCCCATATAAATTAGTACGAGAAAAGATAAGATCACCAATGGTGCTATCCACCGTCATGGACGGGGACCGGATGACGGGCACTTGGCAGGAAACTGCTGAGGCCCTCCTCCGGGTTCTGTTGCCTGACGACGTGGAGGAAAATGAGACTGAAGAACAAAAAAGGATAAGGAGAGAAAACCAAAGGGACTATAACAATAACATCAGAGTCTACCCCTTCTCTGAGGAGGAGGTCGCTGCCCAGATCAAGGCCCTCAAAAGAGGGAAAGCTCCTGGCCCGGACGGCATTACTGCGGAAGTGGTGCAATTCCTTGCCCCCCAGCTCGTAGCTCCTCTCACTAAGTTGTATAACGAGTGCTTGAAACTCGGGAAATTCCCAGAAATATGGAAAAAAGCCAATGTAATTATCATTAAAAAGAGTCCAGACAAAGATCCCACAGAAATTAAATCTTATAGACCTATCTGCTTGTTGGACGTACTGGGCAAACTTTTTGAGAGGCTACTAGCGAACAGACTGACAGCACACCGCATGCTGTGTGGGATGAGTGACAGACAATTCGGCTTTCGGTCTGGGTGTTCTGCGTCTGACGCAATCGCCCTGGCTGCCGAGGTCTGTGGCTCCACCCCGCACAAGTATGTCGTCGGCATCATGGTAGACATCAGTGGCGCCTTCGACAACCTGTGGTGGCCCTCACTCTTTTCCTGCTTGCGGGAGAAGAACTGTCCAGGGCCGCTATATGGGTGTCTGAGGAGCTATTGTGCAGACAGGGAGGTCTGGCTATCGGCCCCTAGCGGCATAGTCAGGAAGATTGTCACCAAAGGATGTCCTCAGGGCTCTGTCCTGGGACCTCTCTTTTGGGACATCAACATGGAGCCTTTACTTGAAGATCTCAAGAACTGTGACGATGTGCTAGAGGTCATAGCATACGCTGACGACCTCCTCCTGCTGGTCGGCGGCCGAAGCCGCGAGGAATTAGAGCCGAAAGTGGAAAGAGCCCTAACTGTTCTTACATCATGGTGCCACAGAAGCAAAATGACGATCGCACCCAATAAGTCCACATACCTACTTCTCAAAGGCCAACTGGTCAGGAACCCGACGGTTAGAATTAATGGTATACCAGTTCTTCGGCGCCGCGAGGCCCGATACCTGGGTGTAATCATCGATGAGAGGTGGAGCTTTGCATCACATATTGACACCGTATCACAAAAATCATTGGTTCTATTAAACAATCTTATCGGAATTGGTCACAAGCGGTTTCACCTCCCACCAAATTTAATTAAGCTATATCACAACAGCATCCTGACCTCAATAATAGGATACGGATCTGGAGTCTGGGCACACAGACTCACGAGGGTCATGCCTGCCATGGCAGTAAGAAGAGTGCAGCGGAATATGCTTCTACGTTCAGCAGGGGCCTATAGGACAACACCGGGGGGAGCACTGTTAGTGTTAATGGGAATCTGTCCATTAGATATAAAAATACGTGAACAGGCTGCCTGGTACTGGGTACAAAAAGAGAACAGGGACAAAATCAGGGAAATACTTGGGGTTTATGCAGGGGACAAGTACACCATTAAAAAGAGAGGGTTAGAACTATGGCAAGATCAGTGGAATAATGAAGATACAGGTCGCAGAACCTATGAGCTGCTACCGGACATAGAAGAAAGAATAAAACTCACATTTTTTACGCCAACGAGAGGAATGCTGCACTTTCTTACTGGACATGGACCATATCCAACATACCTATGTAGGTTTGGGAAGCAGGCTACACCAGCGTGTGACTGTGGCGCAGTGCAGGGCACCCCAGAACATGTGGTGTATGAGTGCCACCTCTTCGATGATGTAGCCCAAGAGCTAAGACAACAGCTACCAAATAACGACACGTACCACTTGTTAAGGCGTGAAATCACCTTTGACATCTTAAACAAACTTACAGATGAAATATCAAAAAAGATACTTAAGAACTTTTTAAGGGACAATCACCACCATTAAAGACAAAACTTTCACCGATGTTGACTAGTGCACCCTTACTGTACCGCCGGGCAAGGACTGGCCAGCCGCCTCACGGCTGGAATCCGCCTTGCCCTGGACTAGGAGGGAGGGGTGTACATAAATACCGGACTATGACGCACACCGATTTTGACACTTAGTTAAATTAAGTTAGAAGTAGAAGATAGGATAACACCTCAGAATACTCTGCAGCGACACCAAGTCAAGAGCCAGCCCAGTGCCAGGGTCACGCCCACTGGGATTAGCTCAGTGGGCCTGGCTAACAACTAGTAGGTTTATAGAAGCTCTGGCACAACTTGTAATGCTGCAGGTAGCATGTAGTTTCCCCGTAGATTAATGCTTAGAGCCCTATAGCGGTAAAAATTAGAGTAAATAATAGAAATAATAATAATAATAATAATATTACCTGAAGTGTAAAATAATATTATTGCTGCATCTAATTTGTATCATACTAGGACCCACTAATGTAGTTAGGTAGTGGGTCATCATGTATAATGTAATGTATTGAATAAAGAATTTTAAAAAAAAAAAAAAAAAAAAAAAAAAAAAACAGAGTCCCGACCAGAGATGGAAGGGACGCTTTTATTAGATCAAAACCAATCGGTCGGCTCGTCCGGTCCGTTTGCCTTGGTGACTCTGAATAACTTTGGGCTGATCGCACGGTCCTCGTACCGGCGACGCATCTTTCAAATGTCTGCCTTATCAACTGTCGATGGTAGGTTCTGCGCCTACCATGGTTGTAACGGGTAACGGGGAATCAGGGTTCGATTCCGGAGAGGGAGCCTGAGAAACGGCTACCACATCCAAGGAAGGCAGCAGGCGCGCAAATTACCCACTCCCGGCACGGGGAGGTAGTGACGAAAAATAACGATACGGGACTCATCCGAGGCCCCGTAATCGGAATGAGTACACTTTAAATCCTTTAACGAGTATCTATTGGAGGGCAAGTCTGGTGCCAGCAGCCGCGGTAATTCCAGCTCCAATAGCGTATATTAAAGTTGTTGCGGTTAAAAAGCTCGTAGTTGGATTTGTGTCCCACGCTGTTGGTTCACCGCCCGTCGGTGTTTAACTGGCATGTATCGTGGGACATCCTGCCGGTGGGGCGAGCCGAAGGCGTGCGACGCGCCTCGTGCGTGCTCGTGCGTCCCGAGGCGGACCCCGTTGCAATCCTACCAGGGTGCTCTTGAGTGAGTGTCTCGGTGGGCCGGCACGTTTACTTTGAACAAATTAGAGTGCTTAAAGCAGGCAAGCCCGCCTGAATACTGTGTGCATGGAATAATGGAATAGGACCTCGGTTCTATTTTGTTGGTTTTCGGAACCCGAGGTAATGATTAATAGGGACAGGCGGGGGCATTCGTATTGCGACGTTAGAGGTGAAATTCTTGGATCGTCGCAAGACGAACAGAAGCGAAAGCATTTGCCAAGTATGTTTTCATTAATCAAGAACGAAAGTTAGAGGTTCGAAGGCGATCAGATACCGCCCTAGTTCTAACCATAAACGATGCCAGCCAGCGATCCGCCGCAGTTCCTCCGATGACTCGGCGGGCAGCCTCCGGGAAACCAAAGCTTTTGGGTTCCGGGGGAAGTATGGTTGCAAAGCTGAAACTTAAAGGAATTGACGGAAGGGCACCACCAGGAGTGGAGCCTGCGGCTTAATTTGACTCAACACGGGAAACCTCACCAGGCCCGGACACCGGAAGGATTGACAGATTGATAGCTCTTTGGTTGGTTGGTTTGGGGGATGAAAGGGACCAGACTGCCATGGTCATCGGTCCCTTTTTCCAGAGACAAAGAACACCCACAGAGAATAAAAAAAGAGGAACAGAAGAGATCACAGACGATACAGAACAAGAGAGACGGAGACAAGGACAAGACAAAACGAACTAAAACCACACAGAGTGTGACGGTGGTTGGCCGACCATAGAAATAAATAAGGAAAAGCCAACCACTTAGAAACACATTAAAAAACCAGTGGAAAATCATAGGCCAAAGGCCAGAGTCAACACAAAACAATAAAATAAAACAGAAACACTCAGAGTAAATGATAAAATCCCCCTGCCCGAATAAAACGTAAAACTAAGTCAGCCATAGTCGAGTCATCTGTTAAAAGGGCAGGGAGCGAGTCAGGCAGTGCGAACGACTGCCTGAGCGCAGCTAAAAACGGACACTCCAATAAAACGTGAACCACGGATAAAACGGAGCCGCAGCGACATAGAGGCGCATCCTCACGGCGCAATAAGTGGCCGTGGGTAAGCCGAGTGTGCCCAATGCGCAGCCGGCAGAGGTTGGTTGGTTGGTTTGGGGGATTTAAAGGGACCAGACTGCTAGGGTCATCGGTCCCTTTTTCCAAAGACAAAAAAAACACCCACAGAGAAGAAAAACGAGTGACAGAATAGAGCACAGACGTCACGTAACAAGAGAAACTGAGACAAAGACCAGACAAAACGAACTAAAAGCACACAGAGTGTGACGGTGGTTGGCCGACCAGAGAAATAAAAAAGGAAAAGCCAACCACTAGAAACACATTAAAAAAAAAACAATTTAAAACTGGAGGCCAAAGGCCAGAATCAACACAAAACAATAAGAGAAAAACAGAAACACTCAGATTAAAGAATAAAAACCCCCTGCCCGAATAAAACGTAGAACTAAGTCAGCCATAGTCGAGTCATCTGTTAAAAGGGCAGGGAGCGAGTCAGGCAGTGCGAACGACTGCCTGAGCGCGGCTAAAAACGGACACTCCAATAAAACATGAACTACGGATAAAACGGAGCCGCAGCGACATAGAGGCGCGTCCTCACGGCGCAATAAGTGGCCGTGCGTAAGCCGAGCGTGCCCAATGCACAGCCGGCAGAGGACAACAGACTCCTTGCGAGAGACCCGCAAGGAGGAGCGCCACACACCGGTAGCCCCCTTGATGGCCCGAAGTTTGTTGCGTGAAGGCAGGGCGCGCCATTCAGTGTCCCAAAGGTCCAGAATTTTGCGGCGTAGGAACGCTCGCAAATCTGTCTCCGGGAGGCCAACGTCCAGAGATGGTGCACTAGTCGCCTCTTTCGCCAGCCGGTCAACATTCTCGTTGCCGGGGATCCCAACATGGCCTGGGGTCCACACGAAGACCGCAGAGCGGCCGGAACGCGCAAGAGTATGCAGGGACTCCTGGATAGCCATAACCAGACGGGAACGAGGAAAACACTGGTCAAGTGCTCGTAAACTGCTCAGGGAATCGCTACAGATGAAGGACTCACCTGAGCAGGAGCGGATATACTCTAGGGCTCGAAAGATGGCGACCAGCTCAGCAGTGTAAACGCTGCAGCCAGCCGGCAAGGAACGTTGTTCGGAATGGTCCCCTAGAGTGAGCGCATACCCGACTCGACCAGCAACCATCGAGCCGTCGGTGTAAACAATGCCAGAGCCCTGATACGTGGCCAGGATGGAATAAAAGCGGCGGCGGAAGGCCTCTGGAGGGACTGAGTCCTTCGAGCCCTGTGCCAAGTCTAGCCGAAGGCAAGGGCGAGGAACGCACCACGGGGGTGTACGCAGAGGTGCCCGGAAAGGAGGTGGAACAGGGACAAGCCCAAGCCCGGAGAGAAGCTCCTTGACGCGTATGGCGATCGGACAACCCGACCGGGGCCGACGTTCCGGCAGACGGACGACTGACTGTGGGAACAGGAGACGATAGTTAGGATGCCCGGGCGAGCTTAGAACATGGGCAGCATAAGCGGCCAGCAAACGTTGGCGCCGGAACCGCAGTGGAGGGACACCTGCCTCCACAAGTAAGCTGTCCACAGGGCTGGTGCGGAAAGCACCAGTGGCAAGGCGTATCCCGCTGTGGAGGATTGGGTCCAGCACCCGCAACGCAGATGGGGATGCTGAGCCATATGCCAGGCACCCATAATCCAGACGGGACTGGATTAACGCCTGGTAGAGCCGCAACAGTGTAGAGCGGTCGGCGCCCCACTGGGTGTTGCTCAAGCATCGCAGAGCGTTTAGATGCCGCCAACACGTCTGTTTCAGCTGCCGGATATGAGGCAGCCAAGTCAACCGGGCATCGAAAACCACCCCCAAAAACCTGTGGGTCTCCACCACAGCAAGGAGTTCGTCGGCAAGATAAAGCCGCGGCTCAGGATGGACTGTTCGGCACCGGCAGAAATGCATAACGCAGGTCTTGGCTGCCGAAAACTGAAACCCATGCGCTACAGCCCAAGACTGCGCCTTACGGATAGCGCCCTGTAGCTGACGTTCAACAGCTGCAATGCCAGTAGAGCTGTAATAAAGGCAGAAGTCGTCAGCATACAGGGAAGCGGAGACAGAATTTCCCACGGCCGCAGCAAGCCCGTTAATGGCTATTAAAAACAGACAGACACTTAAAACAGAGCCCTGTGGCACACCGTTCTCCTGGACGTGGGAGGAACTATACGAGGCCGCGACTTGCACGCGGAAGGTACGACACGACAGAAAATTGCGGATAAAAATCGGCAGAGGACCCCGAAGACCCCATCCATGGAGCGTAGAAAGAATGTGATGACGCCACGTCGTATCGTACGCCTTCCGCATGTCGAAAAAGACAGCGACCAGGTGCTGACGGCGGGAAAAGGCAGTACGGATGGCCGACTCCAGGCTCACCAGATTGTCGGTGGCGGAGCGGCCTTTACGGAACCCACCCTGAGACGGAGCCAGAAGGCCCCGAGACTCCAGTACCCAATGCAAGCGCCGGCTCACCATCCGTTCAAGCAACTTGCAAAGAACGTTGGTGAGGCTAATGGGACAGTAGCTGTCCACCTCCAGAGGGTTCTTTCCAGGTTTCAAAACGGGGATGACAATGCCTTCCCGCCATTGCGACGGAAATTCCCCCTCGACCCAAAGACGGTTGTAAAGATCGAGAAGGCGCCGCTGGCAGTCCACTGAAAGGTGTTTCAGCATCTGACAGTGGATGCCATCTGGCCCAGGAGCGGTATCAGGGCAAGCAGCGAGGGCACTGCGAAATTCCCACTCACTAAATGGAGCATTGTAAGATTCTGGGTGGTTGGTGCGAAACGAAAGGCTCCGACGTTCCATCCGCTCTTTAATGGAGCGGAAGGCCTGGGGCTAATTCGCAGAAGCGGAACTCATAGCAAAATGCTCTGCTAAGCGATTGGCAATGACGTCGGAGTCAGGACAAACTGCTCCATTCAGTGAGAGCGCAGGGACGCTGGCAGGTGGCCGATAGCCGTAGACGCGTCGAATCTTGGCCCAGACCTGCGAGGGAGTGACATGGAGGCCAATGGTGGACACATACCGCTCCCAGCACTCCTTCTTGCCTTGGCGGATAAGGAGGCGGGCCCGCGCACGCAGCCGTTTGAAGGCGATAAGGTGGTCGAGGGAGGGGTGTCGCTTGTGACGCTGGAGCGCCCGCCGGCGATCTTTAATCGCTTCAGCGATCTCAGGCGACCACCAAGGCACAGCCTTCCGCCGAGGGGACCCACAGGAATGGGGAATGGCAGATTCGGCGGCAGTAACGATGCCGGTGGTGACCGATTGAACCACCGCATCAATGTCATCGGTAGAGAGAGGCTCAAAAGCGGCGGTGGAGGAGAACAAGTCCCAGTCAGCCTTATTCATAGCCCATCTGCTAGGGCGCCCAGAAGAGTGGCGCTGTGGTAGTGACAAAAAGATCGGAAAATGGTCACTACCACACAGGTCGTCATGCACACTCCATTGGACAGACGGTAAGAGGCTATGGCTACAGATTGAAAGGTCAATGGCGGAGTAGGTGCCATGCGCCACACTGAAGTGTGTGAAGGCACCATCATTTAACAGCGAGAGATCGAGCTGCGACAGTAAATGCTCAATGATGGCGCCTCGACCTGTTGCCACTGACCCACCCCACAGAGGGTTATGAGCGTTGAAGTCGCCCAATAGCAAGAAAGGTGGCGGCAATTGGGCGACCAGTGCAGCCAGGACATGCTGCGAGACATCACCATCCGGTGGAATGTAAAGACTGCAGACGGTAACAGCCTGTGGCGTCCACACACGTACAGCGACAGCCTCTAAAGGCGTCTGGAGAGGGACAGACTCGCTGTGCAGAGTGTGAAGGACATAAATGCAGACGCCACCAGACACCCTTTCATAAGCTGCTCGGTTCTTGTAATAACCCCGATAGCCACGGAGGGCGGGGGTTCGCATCACCGGAAACCAAGTTTCCTGGAGAGCAATGCAGAAGAAAGGGCGAAGGCTGAGAAGTTGGCGGAGCTCAGCTAAATGGTGGAAAAAACCGCCGCAGTTCCACTGGAGGATGGTATTGTCCATGGCTGAGAAAGGCGTGAAAGGACTGGGAAGGCAATTTACGCCGCTTGTTCACTCACTGCCACCGATTCAGTACCCGGACGAGAGGCATCCATGGCGTCTGAGGGACCAGCGAGATCAAGGTCCTCAGCGGACGCTAGAATCTCGACTTCATCCTCAGACGCAGAGCGCGAAAGGTGCGGTGGGGTTCTTGCCACCGCAAGTTCTTTAGCCTTAGAGGTCTTTCTCTTGGACTTCTCTCGCTGAACCTTGGGTTTCACCGGCTGGGAAGGCTTCACCGATTGAGTCTCCGGGACAGAGGAGGATCGTGAAGCCCTACGCCCGGCTGCTGGTGAGGACTTATGCCACTGGTGGCCGTCATCCTTCCCGCTGGGGGAACCCTGGGAAGGGAGCGTCCCAAGGGAACTCTTACGGGCGAGAGTAGCCGAAGAAGTTAGGCGCTTCTCCGG
>NC_064645.1:349725231-349727731 GCF_023864345.2 Schistocerca serialis cubense
CGGGGTAACCCAAAAGGACCCGGAGACGCCGTCGGGAGATCGGGGAAGAGTTTTTCTTTTCTGCATGAGCGTTCGAGTTCCCTGGAATCCTCTAGCAGGGAGATAGGGTTGGGAACGCGAAGAGCACCGCAGGTGCGGCGGTGTCCCGATCTTCCCCTCGGACCTTGAAAATCCGGGAGAGGGCCACGTGGAGGTGTCGCGCCGGTTCGTACCCATATCCGCAGCAGGTCTCCAAGGTGAAGAGCCTCTAGTCGATAGAATAATGTAGGTAAGGGAAGTCGGCAAATTGGATCCGTAACTTCGGGATAAGGATTGGCTCTGAGGATCGGGGCGTGTCGGGCTTGGTCGGGAAGTGGGTCAGCGCTAACGTGCCGGGCCTGGGCGAGGTGAGTGCCGTAGGGGTGCCGGTAAGTGCGGGCGTTTAGCGCGGGCGTGGTCTGCTCTCGCCGTTGGTTGGCCTCGTGCTGGCCGGCGGTGCAGGATGCGCGCGCCTGCGCGGCGTTCGCGCCCCGGTGCTTCAATCTGCGTGCAGGATCCGAGCTCGGTCCCGTGCCTTGGCCTCCCACGGATCTTCCTTGCTGCGAGGCCGCGTCCGCCTTAGCGTGCTCCTCCGGGGGCGCGCGGGTGCGCGGATTCTCTTCGGCCGCCATTGAACGATCAACTCAGAACTGGCACGGACTGGGGGAATCCGACTGTCTAATTAAAACAAAGCATTGCGATGGCCCTAGCGGGTGTTGACGCAATGTGATTTCTGCCCAGTGCTCTGAATGTCAACGTGAAGAAATTCAAGCAAGCGCGGGTAAACGGCGGGAGTAACTATGACTCTCTTGGGCTTGGGGGTTGCCTGCCCCCCTGCCTCTTGTTTCAGCTGGCCCCAACACTCGTAATAGATCAGGTAGCGGTCCTCCCACTGGAGGAGCTGCGCCAGTTGTTGGGCCACCAGCTGACGTCGCCAGTCCAGGTCGTGACATCTTGCCGGCTTTCCAGTGCCCCGAGTGCAGTCGGAGTTTCGGCACCAAGACTGGTCTTGGTGTGCATCGCCGCAGGGCTCATCCTGTCGCAGCGAATGCAGAAATTAACATCCAGAGGGCGAAGGCCAGGTGGTCTAGTGAGGAACTCCTACGCCTGGCCCATGCAGAGGCAGTGCTAACACTCGAGGGCACCCGGTTCCTGAATCAGGAATTAGTGAAGATCTTCCCGCACCGCTCACTTGAATCCATCAAGTGCCAGCGTCGTGCGGGAGCTTACAGGAACCAGGTCACCGAGTTCGTTGCTGCTCTCTCTGTCTCTGCAGTGCGACCTCGCCCCTCTGATGCTGCTGCACCCCCTGCTGGGGCTTCCACGTCATCCCTGACTCCACCGTCGTTAGAAGATCCTGTTGACCAGGCCATATGGTCGGCCTTAGCAGCCTTACCATCGTCGGGTCCGAAGTACCGCTCAGTTGACGACATCTTAGCGCTGGGACACACTGCATCCAGGCATGTCATTATGGGCATGCTGCCACCTGTACTTGATGCCTTAGGTAGCAAGGAGGCATCCCACAATCCCGTTGCCTCCAAGCACATGTCCCAGCCACCTGAGCGGAAACGAGCTCGTCGCAGGTGGGAGTACTCTGTGTGCCAACGCGCGTTCTCCAAAAACGCGGGGCGGTGCATTAACGGCATTCTTGACGGTACACTGACTCACCAACCACTTCCAATTCCTGGCTTGGTCGAGTTCTGGAAAGATCTCTTTACCCGGCGTCCATCTGGCCGGGTTGACCGCTTGGATTGTCGGTTGTTACCGTCCCGTGTTGAGGTGCCATTTCAAGAGCTGTGGGCGCCCATCACATTGGAGGACATTGCCGCAGCTCTCCCACCTCGTCGCTCCGCTCCGGGCCCAGATGGACTAACACCTGCCCAGCTCCGTCGTCTTCCCCGTGAGGTCCTCCTGAAAGTGTTAAACCTTTTCCTTTTGACCCGCCGCCTTCCATCCCGACTCCTACAGGCCCGTACCTCCCTGCTGCCCAAGAAGGCCGCCCCAGCATCCCCCGCTGACTTCCGCCCGATCACTGTTTGCTCAGTCCTCGCCAGGGTCTTCCATAAGATCCTGGCGGGTCGGCTGATGCGGACCTGTGTGTTGGACGGGCGTCAGCGGGCCTTCCTTCCTCAGGATGGGATGCCGCACAATTCATTCTTGTTGGACCTGGCGATGACTCAGGCCAGGGTGAACTGTAACTCCCTCTATGTCGCGTCCCTGGATGTGTCCAATTCATTCGACTCCCTGCACCATGGTGCCCTGAGGCCTGCCCTGAGGGCACATGGTCTGCCGGATGAGTTCATTGGATACATCCTGGGATGCTATGAGAATGGGGTGACCGTGATCTCTGGTTCGGGAAAGTCACTGGGTCCAGTGCGGCCTTCAAGGGGCGTTCGGCAGGGCGACCCTCTCTCCCCTATCCTGTTTAACCTTTCGCTGGACCTTATGCTTGCTCGCCTCCCAGATCATGTTGGTGCCAACA
>NC_064645.1:349732731-349752731 GCF_023864345.2 Schistocerca serialis cubense
GCAGGCATCCACTTACTATAATCACAATCAACAAACCGGCCGCCCCCCCCCCCAATACACCTTTCCTTACAACAATGTGTACCTTAACCTAACCCATATTGCGCCTTAACCTAACCCATATTGCGCCTTAACCTAACCCATATTGCGCCTTAACCTAACCCATATTGTACCTTAACCTAACCTATATTGTACCTTAACCTAACCCACGTTGCGCCTTAACCCAACCCACGTTGCGCCTTAACCCAACCCACGTTGCGCCTTAACCCAACCCACGTTGCGCCTTAACCCAACCCACGTTGCGCCTTAACCCAACCCACGTTGCGCCTTAACCCAACCCACGTTGCGCCTTAACCCAACCCACGTTGCGCCTTAACCCAACCCACGTTGCGCCTTAACCCAACCCACGTTGCGCCTTAACCCAACACACGTTGGACCTTAACCCAACACACGTTGGACCTTAACCCAACACACGTTGGACCTTAACCCAACACACGTTGGGCCTTAACCCAACACACGTTGGGCCTTAACCCAACACACGTTGGGCCTTAACCCAACACACGTTGGGCCTTAACCCAACACACGTTGGGCCTTAACCCAACACACGTTGGGCCTTAACCCAACACACGTTGGGCCTTAACCCAACACACGTTGGGCCTTAACCCAACACACGTTGGGCCTTAACCCAACACACGTTGGGCCTTAACCCAACACACGTTGGGCCTTAACCCAACACACGTTGGGCCTTAACCCAACACACGTTGGGCCTTAACCCAACACACGTTGGGCCTTAACCTGCTCTGTAATTGTCATACGACGCGTTAAATTAGTGTAGTGTTGCCTAACTGCAACCCCCGCAATATAGTTTGCTACTCGCACTGCCCGGTCCCCAGTGTATCGCTTCATGTTAAACACCTTGCAGCGATACACTGTAATGTGGATGGCAGCGGGACGTACATGCTCAATGCCCTTCGCAGTTGTTCATTGGCATTCGCATGGCGAAGCACTTAGCCTACGCTGTGGTACGGCCTCTGTCAACTATCCGCTGATGTTGTACGTCCAAATCACACACTGTACTGCACATTGGTCCTCATGTACTGAATGATACATCGTGGTACATGTGACCGTACAACGACTGCGCCAACAACGGCGAACCATGCGGTCCAACTGTTGTGCACTCAGCTACGTGTCGTCTCCCTACAAGAGCCAGATTGCAGTGTGGTATGCCCTGGATGGCGATCAGCATGAGCCGTCTGTTGATGTAGTGGCGCGTGTTGTCAGACATAGTCGTCTCTTCTCACACACCATGACAGCATGGTGCACTGCGTTCCACATCTGCGACATGCGACAGAGGCCGGTTGACAGTCGTTCGCGCATTGGACATCGCATACGTACGGGGTCCACCTTCCACGTGTTCGCGAAGCGTGCACATGTTGTTGCGTGTATGTGGGCAGACATAGTGTGTCGTGACACCTGACACAGGCATGCAACAATCGTTGAATTTGCAAATGGCGATGGACGTCTACGTTTGCTGGTGACGTTACGCAAATGAACAACTGGTAAACCGTTGTGGTGCGGTTGTTCTCGCTAGAGGTGAATCAGTGATGGCGACGATCGGTTGAGCTACCAACCGGTTGTTTCAGCGATACCCACCATGCCCACGAACGTGAATGGCATCTGGGTGTGAAGCGATACACGGCGGTGGCTGGGTGGGACCGGCCCCGGCCGGTGAGGGGGGGCCTCCCGGCGTGCTGGCCGCGCGGTGCGTGGGCGCACGCGCTACAGCCGGCTGGTGGGGGCGGCCAGTGGCAGGCGCGCCGGCCGACGGAGGCGGCAGGCGGCGCAGCTGCGCGCCGGCGCACCCTGCATGCGGCGCCGTGCGGCCAAAGTAGGTCCTCGCGGGCCCGGTGCGAAGCGCGGTGGACGTCTGCAGTGTGCTGGTCCGATTGAGGACTGTGTGCGCTGAGGATGCGCCGCCGCCCGGCGCTCGGCGCCGCGACGCCGTCTGCTGCTCGGTCGCCTCTGCGGTTCTCGCAGGTGGTTTGTATCGCAGCTGTGCGGACGTGTTGGCGCGTGCGCTGTGCTGGGAGAGTTCGCTTCGGCACCCAAGTGGGGCTTTTGTCCTTCTGTGGCGCTGGCGTTGGAGCTGCCGGTCACCGTAAGTGGCGCGTGTTGTCTCCCGCCGGCAATGCCACGACAGCACGCTCCCGGGCCTCTGTCGGCAGCGGCAAGCTCAGTTGGGAGCACGGGTGG
This sequence comes from Schistocerca serialis cubense, assembly GCF_023864345.2. NCBI lineage: Eukaryota > Metazoa > Arthropoda > Insecta > Orthoptera > Acrididae > Schistocerca > Schistocerca serialis. Next base: position 349,734,982 of record NC_064645.1, read on the forward strand.
TCGCACCTAAAGCGTCTACTCGCCAAACTCCGGGCGATTGCGCCTCTCTCGAACCCGACCAAGTACTTAGGACGGCGCTGCGCGCCGCCGGGACCTGAGAGGGTTTCGAGGTGTATTGTGCAGTGGAGCTCAGCCTCCTCCTGTTTGCAGAATAATTGAGCGGACGCTTGCGTGTTCGCGCGGGCCCCCGGGACACACTCCCGGGCGGCCGGCTGCTCAGCTCTAGTTGACGCAGCTCCCTGGTTGATCCTGCCAGTAGTCATATGCTTGTCTCAAAGATTAAGCCATGCATGTCTCAGTACTAGCCGCATTAAGGTGAACCGCGAATGGCTCATTAAATCAGTTATGGTTCCTTAGATCGTACCCACGTTACTTGGATAACTGTGGTAATTCTAGAGCTAATACATGCAAACAGAGTCCCGGTTGGTTGGCGGCCGTAGCCGCGAAGACCTAGAGCCGAAAATTGAAAGGGCTATCTCCATCTTGAGTACATGGTGCCATACGACCAAAATGAAGATCTCACCAACAAAGTCCACTTACCTACTCTTGAAGGGACAACTAGTCAGGAACCCAACAGTGAGAATAGATGGCTTGCCAGTTCTCCGACGCCATGAAGCGCGATACTTGGGAGTAATCGTCGATGAGAGGTGGACTTATGCATCACATATTGACACTGTCGCACATAAATCATTAGAAACACTAAACAACCTAATATCAATTGGCCACAAGCGATTCCATCTGCCACCAGAATTGATCAAACTGTATCACAATAGTATATTGACATCTATTGTAGGATATGGGTCAGGAGTCTGGGCCCACAGGCTCACGAGGGTTATGCCTGCCATGGCTGTGAGAAGAGTGCAGCGAAACATGCTTCTTAGATCAGTAGGGGCATATAGAACAACACCGGGCGCAGCACTAACGGTGTTAATGGGGCTTTGTCCGCTCGACATTAAAATTAGAGAACAAGCGACATGGTACTGGGTGAAGAAGGGAAACAGGGAGAAAATAGTCGATCTAATGGGGATACATGTGGGCAATAAACTGGAAATTAAACGCAGGGGGGAAGAGCTTTGGCAACAACAATGGGACAATGAAGAAACCGGTCGCAGAACATATGAACTGCTGCCCAACATTAGGGAAAGATTACAATTAAAACATTTCACACCATCAATAGGACTGCTGCACTTCCTCACAGGTCATGGACCCTACCCGGCATATTTATGCCGGTTCGGGAAACGGGCTACACCAGCGTGTGACTGTGGGGCCACACCAGGCACCCCAGAACACGTGGTGTATGAGTGCCACCTCTTCGACGACGTAGCAGCGCAATTACGTCAACAGCTACCCAATTTTGACACGTATCACCTGCTCAGGCACGGGGACCATTTCCCAACTCTAAATAAACTGGCGAATGAGATATCACTTAAAGTAATTAAGGAATATCTAAGGAACAACGATTAGACATCATACACCGAACTTGACCCTGCGCACCTGTCCTGTTTCCGCCGAGGCGTGGATTGGCCAGCCGCCTCACGGCTGGAATCCGCCACGTCTAGGATTAGGGGGAGGGTGCGCCCAACCACCGATCTAGACACTCACCAATTTTGACTCTAGGCTAAGTTAGGTTAAATGTAGGATAGGTGGTGGTGGTGGTGGTTGTTGGATGTGTAAGGGGGACTAAACAGCGAAGGTCATCAGTCCCCCATTCCAAAATCAGGCGAGCCGGAAATCTACGGAGCAGATAAAAACCAAAGGGGAGGAGACGTCCCCCCAGGCGCTAAAAGAACACAAATGCAGCAACGAACACTACAGACAAGAACAGGACAGAGGAACACCAGACAGAAGGAAACAGAAGAAAGGAAGAGGGCCGGAGACTGGTTGACTGACCACGAGATCAAAAAAGGGAAAGAGTCAACCATCTCACGGCCTACCAGAACAGCAACAGACACGAGGACAAAAGACACAGAAAGGGAAAGTCGCAGGACCTCCCTAAATCGAACCATAAAAAGGACTACCACGGATAAAATTTAAAACGTCAACAGCCATGGAGGCATCGTCAGATAAAACCAAAGCCAAAGTGACCGGGAGATTAAAAGATTGCCGGAGTGTGCGCAGTCGAGGACACTCCAGCAAAATGTGGCCGACCGTCAGCCGGGACCCACACTGACACAAGGGGGGATCCTCCTGACGCAAGAGATGGCCGTGCATCAGGTACGTATGGCCGATGCGCAGCCGACACAGGACTACCGAGTCCCTGCGAGAAGCCCGCAGGGAGGAACGCCACACATCGGTCGTCTCCTTGACAGCCCGCAGTTTATTCGGGGCTGTCATGCCACGCCACTCAGCAGCCCACATCCCAAGTACCTTACGGCGCAACACCAGCTGCTGGTCGCGAGCCGTAAGGCCGATCTCCAAAGCTGGGGCGTCTATCGCCCCTTTGGCCAGCCTGTCTACACGTTCGTTCCCTGGGATGCCAACATGACCGGGCGTCCAAACCAGGACCACTGAACCACCAGAACGGGCAATGGCGGAAACAGCCTCCTGAATGGAGGACACCAGAGGAGAGGAGGGATAGCAGCGGTCGATGGCCTGAAGGCTGCTCAGGGAGTCACTGCAGATGACAACGGACCTACCTGAGCAGAAACGCATGTGCTCAAGAGCGCGCAAGATGGCCACCAGCTCTGCAGTAAAAATACTGCAGCCAGCCGGCAAGGAGCGTTGCTCAACATGGTCAGAGTGAGCAAAGGCGTAGGCAGTGCGACCATCAACCAGGGAACCATCAGTGTAGACAGTCTCACAGTCCGAAAATGAGGCGAGGAGAGCAAGAAAACGGCGACGGAGGGCCACAGGCGGAACCGAGTCCTTGGGTCCCTGTGCCAAGTCCAGACGGACGGACGGCCGGGACAAACACCAGGGAGGCGTAGGTGTATGGACCCGGAAGGGAGGCAGAAGAGGGAATGACCCCAGTTCTGACAGCAGGGACTGGACACGGACAGCTATGGAAAGCCCAGACCTAGGGCGCCGTTCGGGCAGATGGAGGACCATAGCAGGGAAAAGCAGGCGACGATTGGGATGATCTGGCGAGCAATGAACGTGGACAGCATAGTCGACAAGCAGACGATGGCGGCGAATCCGCAGTGGGGGAACCCCGGCCTCCACCAGTAGACTATCCACGGGGCTGGTGCGAAAAGCGCCAGTGGCAAGCCTAACCCCACAGTGGTGTATGGGGTCTAACAACTTCAACACTGAGGGGGACGCAGACCCATAGGCCAGGCTCCCATAATCAAGCCGGGACTGCACAAGGGCTCTGTACAACGGCAGCAGCGTGCGGCGATCTGCACCCCAAGACGTGTGGCTAAGGCAGCGGAGGGCGTTGAGGTGCCGCCAGCATTTTTGCTTCAGCTGAGTAACATGAGGAACCCATGTGAGCCGGGCATCAAACACGAGTCCCAAGAAGCGGCAAGTGTCCACCACGTCAAGCAGGTGGCCGTCGAGGTAAAGTGCAGGATGAGGGTGGACCGTCCGACGCCTGCAGAAGTGCATAACCCGAGTCTTGGCAGCAGAGAACTGAAAGCCGTGAGTCAGTGCCCATGATGCTGCCTTGCGAACGGCGACTTGCAGCCTACGTTCGGCGACTCCCGTTGTCGTGGAGCTAAATGAGATGCAGAAGTCGTCGGCATACAAAGAAGGAGACACCGACGACCCCACTGCTGCTGCCAGACCATTAATGGCCACTAAAAATAAGGAGACGCTCAACACCGAGCCCTGCGGGACCCCATTTTCCTGTATATAAGAGGAACTAGAGGTGGCACCGACTTGCACCCGGAAAGAGCGGCGCAATAAAAAGTTTTGAAGAAAAGCCGGGAGCCGACCACGAAGACCCCACCCATGCAACGTGGCGAGGATGTGATGCCTCCATGTGGTGTCATACGCCTTCCGCAGATCGAAAAATACAGCAACAAAATGCTGACGTCGGGGAAAAGCCGTACGGACAGCAGATTCCAGCCGCACCAAATTGTCCACTGCAGACCGGCCCCGACGGAAGCCACCCTGGGATGGAGCGAGGAGACCGCGCGACTCAAGGACCCAACACAAACGCCGCCCCACCATACGTTCGAGCAATTTGCACAAAACGTTGGTGAGGGTAATGGGACGATAGCTGTCCACCGCCAGTGGGTCCGCACCGGGTTTCAAGATGGGGACAATAACGCCCTCCCGCCATTGCGACGGGAACACGCCTTCGCTCCAAATGCGATTAAATATCGCGAGAATGTGTCTCTGGCAGTCCCTGGAGAGATGCTTCAGCATCTGCGCGTGGATGCAGTCTGGGCCTGGTGCTGTATCAGGGCAATCGGCGAGTGCGGCGAGGAATTCCCTCTCGCTGAAAGGTGCATTGTATGTTTCAGAACGACGCGTGTGGAATGAGAACTGCGTCCGCTCGGCTCGCTCCTTTAGAGAGCGAAAGGCGGGGGGATAGGATGCAGTCGCAGAGCTCTGAGCAAAGTGCGCGGCTAGCCGTTCAGCAATGGCGGCAGCGTCCGTGCAGACAGCGCCGTCCAAGGAGAGCCCAGGGACACCCATAGGGGTCTGGGAGCCATAAATCCGCCGGATCCGGGACCACACGTGCGAGGACGAGACACGGGAGCCCAGGGAGGAGACGTACCTCTCCCAGCACTCCTGCTTACGCCGTGCAATAAGTCGACGGGCGAAGGCACGGAGCCTCTTAAAGGCGATGAGGGTCTCCAGAGACGGGTGCCGCCTATGACGCTGGAGAGCCCGCCTACGGTCGCGAATAGCCTCAGCTCCGGCGACCACCAGGGGACAGCCGTCCGCCGAGGGAGGCCAGAGGAACGGGGGATAGCAGCCTCGGCCGCCGAAATGATGGACGTGGTGAAAACACGGACCACCTCGTCAATGTCACCCTGTGGGGGAGACGCAATGGTTACAGCGGAAGTAAAAGCTGGCCAGTCAGCCCTGTGGAGAGCCCAGCGGGGCAAGCGCCCAGAAGAATGACACTGTGGCAGTGACAAATAGATGGGAAAATGGTCACTGCCACACAGGTCAGGATGCACCCTCCAGTGGAGGGATGGGACAAGTCCAGGGCTGCAAATAGAGAGATCGATGGCCGAGAACGAGCCATGGGCCACACTGAAATGCGTGGGAGCACCAGTGTTCAAGAGGCTAAGGTCGAGCTGAGCCAACACATGCTCCACGGCCCGACCGCGATCATCGGAGACAGTCCCACCCCATAGAGGATTGTGGGCGTTGAAATCGCCCAGAAGCAGCAATGGTGGCGGGAGTTGAGCCAGCAGCGCAGCCAAGACATGGCGGGGGAGCTCCCCATCCGGAGGAATGTAAACAGAGCAAACAGTAATAGCCGGCGAGAGCTCAACCCTGGCAGCAACTGCCTCTAAAGGCGTCTGAAGGGGTACTGGCGAGCTACAGACAGAGTGGTGAACAAAGAGGCAAACCCCACCTGACGCTCGTTGACAGGCAGCATGGTTCTTATAGTATCCCCGATAACAGCGAAGGGCGGGGGTCCGCAGTGCAGGAAACCAAGTTTCCTGCAGAGCAATGCAGAGAACAGGGGAATCACTCAGAAGCATCTGGAGCTCTGGCAGGTGGCGGAAATAACCGCCGCAGTTCCATTGGAGAATGGAAGCAGGAAGGGACTGGGAGGGCGTGAATGCGACTAAGAGGCAGACAGCGCGTCAGAGCCAACCGCCGCCACTGGGGGAGAGTCAGCGGAGTCCATAGGAGAGGCCCCCAAGGGTTCCGTGAGGGCGAGATCCGCGGCAGAGGCGAGGATCTCCACCTCATCCCCGGAGCCAGGACTATGTACAGCAGGCGGTGCTGAAACCGCCGGAACGTCCTTCTTCTTGGACACATTCCGTTCCTTCTTCTCGCGTCTGCCCTTAGGGTGAGAGGGCTGGGAGAGCTTCTCTGAAGGAGCGTCAGAGGCTGACGACGACGCAGAAGCCCTACGACCAGCAGGTGGCGGAACCTTCAGCCACTGGCTGACATCTGGCTGGGAAGGAGAAGAAACGGAGGAAGGGAGAGCCCCGAGGGACCCCTTCCGTGAGAGAGGAACCGGCGGAGGCAACGCCGCCGGAGAAGGAGGGGGAGGAATCGAGCCTCCCGGTTGTGGAGCAGATGTCACTCCCGAAGTAAGCTTGGGGGGAGCGACAGAAGAGGGTTTGCCCCCAACTGCTAAGGGGGCAAGAGAGGAAGGCTTGCCCCCAGGCACGAGGGGGGCAGACAGAGATACATGGCCCAGAGGGCCCACTGAAGGCGGCACAGATGAAGCGACAACCGTCGCTCGTGCGGGCGACGATAACGTGGCTGCAGCATAAGATGTTCGAAGGGAAGCAGGATACAACCTTTCATATTTCTGTTTAGCCTCTCGATAAGTAAGCCGGTCCAGGGTCTTAAATTCCATGATCTTCCGCTCCTTATGAAGAACGGGGCAATCCGGCGAGCATGGAGAGTGGTGCTCCCCACAGTTGACACATACAGGCGGGGGCGCACATGGAGAATCGGGATGAGACGGGCGTCCGCAATCTCGACATGTAGCGCTGGATGGGCAACGGGAGGACATATGCCCAAACTTCCAGCACTGGAAGCACCGCATCGGGGGAGGGACGTATGGCTTCACGTCGCAATGGTAAACCATTACCTTGACCTTCTCGGGCAAGACATCACCCTCGAAGGCCAAGATAAAGGCACCGGTGGCCACCCTGTTTGTCTTGGGTCCTCGATGGACACGACGGACAAAATGCACACCACGTCGTTCCAAGTCGGCACTCAGCTCGTCATCGGATTGCAACAAGAGGTCACGATGGTAAATAATCCCCTGGACCATATTTAAGCTACTGTGGGGAGTGACGGTAACAGGGACGTCACCCAGCTTATCACACAAGAGCAACGCTCGTGACTGGGCTGGGGAGGACGTCTTGAGGAGGATGGACCCATTCCTCATTTTTGACAACCCCGCCACTTCCCCAAACTTATCCTCCAGGTGTTCCACAAAAAACATAGGCTTCGTCGGAAGAAAGGAGTCACCATCAGTCCTGCTGCAGACAAGGTATTGCGGTACGTAAGGCTCCCGCTTGGCACTAGATCGGCGTCCCTCCCATGGCGCAGCCAACGAGGGGAACGTCTGAGGGTCATACTGCGCAGCATCGAAGTCGACTCTACCTCGCTTAGAGACGCTGGTGGCCGTGCGACCACCAGCTTGATGTGATTTATTGCGCTTCATTGCGCCACATCCGCCCAGATGCCACCTACTCCGAACGAGGGCTCTCCCCAAGGGCGCCACCCAGCCAAAGCAACGGGTACCTGGCCGATATCCCGTTGCCCGGAGTCCCCGTGCCCCAGACAAGATGGGCACATACTCCTTGGCATGCATGGGGAGGAAACAGCTCAGGCATCTGTAGTGCGATCCCTGCGTGGTCAGGGGGCTACCACCAAGAGGGTACATGACGACCCCACCACAACGGACTGGCTACCGTGCTGGATTTTAGGTGTTTAAAGGGTCCACAGTTGTCGTAGGCGCGAAGAAGAAGAGTGCGCACAAGGCGAGAAGGAGACCACCCAGAAGATGTTGGGCGTAGTCCCCCCCACACGACAATAGGTAACATGCAAAATGGTGGAGCATGATGGACCAATACAAAAACACCACGTAAGGTGTCCTTCCCCAAATGGCACGCACTGACGACGGAAATTTGGAAGAAAAAAGGAGGTCAAACCCAAGAGGGGACCATCACAGAAGGCCGAAACGTTTGAGACTCCTTTTAGTCGCCTCTTACGACAGGCAGGAATACCGCGGGCCTATTCTTACCCCCGAACCCGCAGGGGGATACCATGCAGGATGCCAAAGCATAAATCCCCGAGCAAAAGGAGGAGGGATGCAATGAAAGCAAGTAGGTTCAGAAGCTTCCTGAAGTCGCTCATCAGCCCAGAAATTCAAGCTGTTGACAAATCCATACAGATAGAGTCCCCCACCAGGGACATTGGTATTCAAACTGAGCTCCCCTCAGAGATCAGAGCACCCTCCTCCCAATGCCGGGGCACGCTGCCGATTAAAGATCCGCAACGGCAAGAGCATCCTGTGGTAGTGGCGAATAAAATCACAAAACCCATACAAGATAACATAATAACAAGCTCCACCGTTAACTCTGACGCCAAAGATAATCGGGTGGTCAGATTGCCACCCGTAGACCCGGTGAGGGTGTACCCAAATCTAGAGTACACCATGCAACTAGCGAGACTGGAGCAGCCGGCTACCCTGACCACTGCCTTACGTCATGTGGTCCGGGTGGGACATCAGTACGGACGAAGGGTAACCTTCTCGGTGATGGAGGCTGTGGATAGGATACAATTAAAGTCGGTGAACCTCCCCACTGACTTCGGAGCACTGCGGGACTTGCTTAAAAAAGTATTCGAAAGACGAGGAGAGAAATTCGACCTGGATGACATTTACAATCAATCAGTAATAGCAAACGGTCGACTGGCTTATGACTGGAACAAAACATCGCCGCATGACCATATACACACTTATTTTCCATGACGACTAGAATAAAAATCGGACAACTTAACACTCACAACAGTCGACTAGTAATGCAGGAGCTCCGAAAGGAAGTGGTGGAAAAGAGACTGGATGTACTCTGTCTACAGGAGCCGTACTCTCTGGCTGGAAAAATTGCGTTCACTGCCGCAACATGGCAAACTGTCAGCAGTGGGGATATCCCCAGAGCGGCTATTCTAATAACAAACACGGCACTGCGTGCAACCCCCTTGTCACAGTTCTCCAACAGTCACTGCAACGTCGTGGAGATACAATCTCCTGCTGGAATTGTTATCATCATTAATATGTACTTCCAGTACGGAGAGAGAATTGAACAATATATAGACCATCTAGTGAGTGTGGCCACGGCGTTGCGGGGACGCAAAATCATTATAACTGCCGACATAAATGCTAAATCCCCCCTGTGGTACAGTGGCACTAGGGACGAAAATGGAGCCAAAGCTGAAGAAATGATAATGGCTCTCCAATTAGTGGTGGCAAACAGACCAGGAAATCCCCCCACCTACGTGGCTGGAGGAGGACAGGGTACCAATATTGACGTGACGCTGGTCACGCCAAACACAGTGAATATACTCCGGGAGTGGAAAGTGGAAGACAATGCCACCACTAGTGATCATAATCTGATTACCTTCATAGTTGGAGATAGAGAGTGCCGCTGGGCCATGGGGTGGGAGGTGCAAAGGAACTTTAGGAAAACAGACTGGGAGCGTCTAGCCAGAGAGTGTGACATTCCTCCATTACCGGAAGGAGACGAAGGACAAGACATGAATGTGGACGACAGAGCAGAAGGACTGGTGCGCGCGGTAACAAGAGCGATTGAGGTAGCCGTACCAACCAGGAGAAGGGCCGTGGCGGCCACACCGGCACCATGGTCAGCCGAACTGCAGGAGCTACGTCAGTCAGTCAGGAGACTGAGGAAGCACTACCAGCGCAGTGTCGTCTGGTGGGAGAAGCAAAGATGGCTACAATTATACCGGGAGGCAAAAGAGAATTTTCAAAAAGAACTACAAAAGACAAGAACAACTAGCTGGGAAAATTTCGTAACCAGTCAACTGGCCCTCGATCCTTGGGGTGTGCCATATAGACTGGTAAGGGAAAAGATTCGTTCACCAACAATGATTTCTACGCTCAGGCACGGTGGCGGGATGACGGAATCTTGGCAGGAAACTGCCGAGGTCCTCCTCCAGTCACTGTTGCCTGACGATGATAGAAATGAAGACACTGAAGAGCAGCGTCAACTACGCGAAGAAGACCTACATAGGTATGAAAACGACGTGGCGGTCCTCCCCTTCTCTGAAGAGGAAGTTGCTGCTCTTATTAAGTCCCTAAAAAAGGGAAAAGCCCCCGGGCCAGATGGCATTGTGGCGGAGGTAGTGCAGTTCTTAGCCCCACAATTACTTGCGCCACTCACACACACCTTCAATGCATGCCTTAGGCAAGGCAAATTTCCTAAAATATGGAAAACCGCAAACGTGGTGATCATTAAAAAGGGCCCCGAGAAGGACCCTGCAGAGGCCAAATCGTACAGGCCCATTTGCTTGCTGGACGGCTTCGGCAAACTACTTGAAAAGCTACTAGCGGATAGATTGACTGCTCACCGCATGCTGCGCGGGATGAGCGACAGGCAATTCGGTTTTAGGCCGGGACGATCGGCATCTGATGCAATCGCCCTAGCGGCCGAGGTCTGTGGCTCAGCCCCGTGTAAGTATGTGGTTGGCATCATGGTGGATATCAGTGGCGCCTTTGACAACCTGTGGTGGCCTTCGCTCTTCTCCTGCCTACGGGAGAAAGAGTGTCCAGGGCTGCTATATGGGTGTCTAAGGAGCTATTGTGAAGACCGGGAGGTATGGCTATCATCCCCTAGCGGGAAAGGTTGGTTGGTTGGTTGGTTGGGGGATTAAAGGGACCAGACTGCCATGGTCATCGGTCCCTTTTTCCAAAGACAAAGAACACCCACAGAGAATAAAAACAAGGAACAGAAGAGATCACAGACGACACAGAACAAGAGATACTGAGACAAAGACAAGACAAAACAAACTAAAACCACACAGAGTGTGACGGTGGTTGGCCGACCATAGACATAAAAAGGAAAGGCCAACCACTGAGAAACACATTAAAAAATCAGTGTAAAATCATAGGCCAAAGGCCAGAATCAACACAAATCATTAAAAGAAAACAGAAACACTCAGAGTAAATGATAAAATCCCCCTGCCCGAATAAAACGTAAAACTGAGTCAGCCATAGTAGAGTCGTCTGTTAAAAGGGCAGGGAGCGTAGCAGGCAGCGCAAATGTCTGCCTGACCACAGCTAAAAGGGGGCAGGCCAGCAAAATGTGGGCCACTGTCAAAGCTGCCCCACAGCGACATAGAGGAGGGTCCTCCCGGCGCAGTAGATAACTGTGTCAGCCGGGAGTGGCCAATGCGGAGCCGGCAAAGAACTACTGAGTCCCTGCGAGTGGCTCGCAGGGATGACCGCCACACAGCCGTCGTCTCCTTGACAGCACGGAGTTTATTGCGCATTGTCAGTTCCCGCCATTCAGCGTCCAATAGCGCCAAGATTTTGCGGCGGAAGACTGCCCGCAAATCAGTCTCTGGGAGGCCAACGTCCAGAGATGGCTTGCTGGTGGCCTCTTTCGCCAGGCGGTCAACATGTTCGTTACCCGGGATACCGACATGACCGGGGGTCCACACAAAGACCACAGAGCGGCCGCAACAGGCGAGAGTATGCAGAGACTCGTGGATAGCCATCACCAGACGAGAACGAGGGAAACACTGGTCGAGAGCTCGTAAACCGCTCAGGGAATCGCTACAGATAACGAAGGACTCACCTGAGCAGGAGCGGATATACTCTAGGGCACGAAGGATGGCGACCAGTTCAGCAGTGTAAACGCTGCAGCCATCCGGCAAGGAACGTTGTTCGGAATGGTCCCCTAGAGTGAGCGCATATCCGACACGACCAGCAACCATCGAACCGTCAGTGTAAACAACACCAGAGCCCTGATACGTGGCCAGGATGGAATAAAAGCGGCGGCGGAAGGCCTCAGGAGGGACTGAGTCCTTAGGGCCCTGTGCCAAGTCGAGCCGAAGGCTAGGGCAACGAACACACCATGGGGGTGTATGCAAAGTAGCCCGGAAAGGAGGTGGAACAGTGAAACCCTGGAGCCCAGAGAGAAGCTCTTTGACGCGGACCGCTATTGTACAACCAGACCGCGGCCGACGGTCTGGCATACGGACGACCGACCGCGGGAACAGGAGGCGATAGTTTGGATGCCCGGGCGAGCTTAGTACATGGGCAGCATAAGCGGCCAGCAAACGTTGGCGTCGGAACCGCAGTGGAGGTACACCTGCCTCCACTAGTACGCTGTCCACAGGGCTGGTGCGGAAAGCACCAGTGGCAAGGCGTATCCCGCTGTGGAGAATCGGGTCCAGCACCCGTAACGCAGATGGGGATGCTGAGCCATAAGCCAGGCTCCCATAATCCAGACGGGACTGGATTAACGCCTGGTAGAGCCGCAACAGTGTAGAGCGGTCGGCGCCCCAGCGGGTGTTGCTCAAGCATCTCAGAGCGTTTAGATGCCGCCAACACGTCTGTTTAAGCTGCCGGATATGAGGCAGCCAAGTCAACTGGGCATCGAAAACCACCCCCAAAAACCTGTGGGTCTCCACCACAGCAAGGAGTCCGTCGGCAAGATAAAGCCGCGGCTCAGGATGGACTGTTCGGCGCCGGCAGAAATGCATAACGCAGGTCTTGGCTGCCGAAAACTGAAACCCATGCGCTACAGCCCAAGACTGCGCCTTACGGATAGCGCCCTGTAGCTGGCGTTCAACAGCTGCAATGCCAGTAGAGCTGTAATAAAGGCAGAAGTCGTCAGCATACAGGGAAGCGGAGACAGAATGTCCCACGGCCGCAGCAAGCCCGTTAATGGCTATTAAAAACAGACAGACACTTAAAACAGAGCCCTGTGGCACACCGTTCTCCTGGGCGTGGGAGGAACTATACGAGGCCGCGACTTGCACGCGGAAGGTACGACACGACAGAAAATTGCGGATAAAAATCGGCAGAGGACCCCGAAGACCCCATCCATGAAGCGTAGAAAGAATGTGATGACGCCATGTCGTATCGTACGCCTTCCGCATGTCGAAAAGGACAGCGACCAGGTGCTGACGGCGGGAAAAGGCAGTACGGATGGCCGACTCCAGGCTCACCAGATTGTCGGCGGCGGAGCGGCCTTTACGGAACCCACCCTGAGACGGAGCCAGAAGGCCCCGAGACTCCAGTACCCAATGCAAGCGCCGGCTCACCATCCGTTCAAGCAACTTGCAAAGAACGTTGGTGAGGCTAATGGGACGGTAGCTGTCCACCTCCAGAGGGTTCTTTCCAGGCTTCAAAACGGGGATGACAATGCCTTCCCGCCACTGCGACGGAAACTCCCCCTCGACCCAAAGACGGTTGTAAAGATCGAGAAGGCGCCGCTGGCAGTCCACTGAAAGGTGTTTCAGCATCTGACAGTGGATGCCATCTGGCCCAGGAGCGGTATCAGGGCAAGCAGCGAGGGCACTGCGAAATTCCCACTCACTAAATGGAGCATTGTAAGATTCTGGGTGGTTGGTGCGAAACGAAAGGCTCCGACGTTCCATCCGCTCTTTAATGGAGCGGAAGGCCTGGGGGTAATTCGCAGAAGCGGAACTCATACCAAAATGCTCTGCGAAGCGATTGGCAATGACGTCGGAGTCAGTACAAACTGCTCCATTCAGTGAGAGCGCAGGGACGCTGGCAGGTGGCCGATAGCCGTAGACGCGTCGAATCTTGGCCCAGACCTGCGAGGGAGCGACATGGAGGCCAATGGTGGACACATACCGCTCCCAGCACTCCTTCTTGCCTTGGCAGATAAGGAGGCGGGCCCGCGCACGCAGCCGTTTGAAGGCGATAAGGTGGTCGAGGGAGGGGTGTCGCTTGTGACGCTGGAGCGCCCGCCGGCGATCTTTAATCGCTTCAGCGATCTCAGGCGACCACCAAGGCACAGCCTTCCGCCGAGGGGACCCACAGGAATGGGGAATGGCAGATTCGGCGGCAGTAACGATGCCGGTGGTGACCGATTGAACCACCGCATCAATGTCATCGGTAGAGAGAGGCTCAAAAGCGGCAGTGGAGGAGAACAAGTCCCAGTCAGCCTTATTCATAGCCCATCTGCTAGGGCGCCCAGAAGAGTGGCGCTGTGGTAGTGACAAAAAGATCGGAAAATGGTCACTACCACACAGGTCGTCATGCACACTCCATTGGACAGACGGTAAGACGCTATGGCTACAGATTGAAAGGTCAATGGCGGAGTAGGTGCCATGCGCCACACTGAAGTGTGTGAAGGCACCATCATTTAACAGCGAGAGATCGAGCTGCGACAATAAATGCTCAATGATGGCGCCTCGACCTGTTGCCACTGACCCACCCCACAGAGGGTTATGAGCGTTGAAGTCGCCCAATAGCAAGAAAGGTGGCGGCAATTGGGCGACCAGTGCAGCCAGGACATGCTGCGAGACAGCACCATCCGGTGGAATGTAAAGACTGCAGACGGTAACAGCCTGTGGCGTCCACACGCGTACAGCGACAGCCTCTAAAGGCGTCTGGAGAGGGACAGATTCGCTGTGCAGAGTGTGAAGGACATAAATGCAGACGCCACCAGACACCCTTTCATAAGCTGCTCTGTTCTTGTAATAACCCCGATAGCCACGGAGGGCGGGGGTTCGCATCGCCGGAAACCAAGTTTCCTGGAGAGCAATGCAGAAGAAAGGGCGAAGGCTGAGAAGTTGGCGGAGCTCAGCTAAATGGTGGAAGAAACCGCTGCAGTTCCACTGGAGGATGGTATTGTCCATGGCTGAGAAAGGCGTGACAGGACGGGGAAGGCAGATTACGCCGCTGGGTCACCTGCTGCCTCCGATTGAGCACCCGTGCTAGTGTTATCCATGGCGTCTGAGGGACCGGCGAGTTCTAGGTCCTCAGCGGACGCCAGGATCTCCACCTCGTCCTCAGACGCAGAGCTGTAAGGTGGCGGTGGGGTGGCTGCCACCGCGAGTTCCTTGGGCTTAGAGCTCTTCTTCTTTGATTTCTCACGCTGCTCCTTGGGTTTAACTGGCTGGGAGGGCTTCACCGAGTCAGTCTCCGGGACTGAGGAGGATCGTGAAGCCCGTCGACCAGCTGAATGCGGGCACTTACGCCACTGGCGGTCGTCAGCCTTCCCACTGGTGGAAACCTGGGAAGGGAGGGACTCGAGGGACCCCTTGCGAGCGTGAGAAGCCGAAGAAGTTGGGCACTTCTCCGGCGTAGAAGCAGGGACGGACGTCCCTGATGGGGGGGATGGAGTTGCCCCTGAGGTAGGTGGCGCAGGAGCAACCCGGTGGGTAGAGCCCCCCACTGGCAAGGGGGCAGGAGGAGTCTTACTGGTTATCGAGCTGGCTGGAAGTCGTGAAACTGATGGGGCGGGCACAGGTGTCGTAGCGGCGGCGTAGGATGACGTCATTCGCACGGGATGTAATCGGTCGTATTTCCGCTTGGCTTCAGTATAAGTCAGTCGGTCCAGGGTCTTATATTCCATGATTTTGCGTTCTTTCTGGAAGATTCCGCAGTCTGGCGAGCAAGGTGAATGGTGCTCCCCGCAGTTGACACAGATGGGAGGCGGGGCACATGGAGTATCGGGATGAGACGGGCGACCGCAATCTCGACATGTGAGGCTGGAAGTGCAGCGGGAAGACATATGGCCAAACTTCCAGCACTTGAAGCACCGCATCGGGGGAGGAATATAGGGCCTGACGTCACATCGGTAGACCATCACCTTGACCTTTTCCGGTAACGTATCACCCTCGAAGGCCAAGATGAAGGCACCGGTAGCTATCTGATTTTCCTTCGGACCCCGATGAACGCGCCGGACGAAATGTACACCTCTGCGCTCTAAGTTGGCGCGCAGCTCGTCATCAGACTGCAAAAGAAGGTCCTTATGGTAAATAACTCCCTGGACCATATTTAAACTCTTATGCGGTGTGATCGTAACAGCAACATCCCCCAACTTATCACAAGCAAGTAACCGTCGTGACTGGGCAGAGGATGCCGTTTGGATCAGGACCGATCCAGAGCGCATTTTTGACAAGCCCTCCACCTCCCCAAACTTGTCCTCTAAATGCTCGACGAAGAACTGAGGCTTGGTTGAGAGAAAAGACTCCCCATCAGCTCTCGTACAAACTAAGAATCGGGGCGAATAAGTGCTACTGCCATCCTGAGATTTACGTTCCTCCCACGGCGTGGCCAGAGAGGGGAACGTTTTCGGATTGTACTTTTCAGCATTAAATTGAGCCCGAGAACGCTTAGAGACTGCTGGCGGCTGGCCGCCAGCGACAGATGATGTACCACGCTTCATTGCGGGTCATCCGCCCTGATGCCACCTACTCCGACCAAGGGCCCTCCCCACGGGCGCCACCCAGCCACAGCAAAGGCCACCTGGCAGGATGGCCATTGCCGGGAGTCCCGATGCCCCAGGGAGATGGGCATCTACTCCTTGGCATACGTGGGGAGTGAACGGCGCAGGCATCAGTAGAGCGATCCCTGTGTTGTCAGGGGGCTACAACCAAGAGGGTACATGGCGACCCCACCACAACGGACTGGCTACCGTGCTGGATCTTAGGTGCAAAAATGGCCAAGGTCGTCGTCACAGTTAAAAGAAACACTGCAGAGTGCAGCGTGGTAATCGCCCAAGAGATCGAAAACGAGCGAGACACCATCGCAACGACGAGAAAGACGGCAATAGGTCTAATTGCACGAAGGATACAGTGCACCATGTAAGGTGCCCTTCCCCAATTGGCTCGCTCTTCGGAATAATTTAGATAGATGGAGGTCAAACCCGAGAGGGGACCATCACATAAGGCCGAAACGTTTGAGACTCCATTTAGTCGCCTCTTACGACAGGCAGGAATACCGCGGGCCTATTCTTACCCCCGAACCCGCAGGGGGACCCTAGCGGGAAAGTCCGGAAAACTATCACTAAAGGTTGCCCCCAGGGCTCCGTGCTGGGTCCCCTATTTTGGGACATCCACATGGAGCCTCTTCTGGAAAGTTTACAACAGAGTGATGATGTGCTAGAGGTGATAGCTTACGCCGACGACCTCCTCCTGCTGGTTGGCGGCCGAAGTCGCGAGGACATAGAGCCAAAAATACAGAGAGCAATAGACACACTGCAACTATGGTGCCACAGGACCAAAATGACTATTTCACCAACCAAGTCGACTTACTTATTACTCAAAGGACAATTGATAAGAAACCCGACTGTGAGAATTGACGGAATACCTGTTCTTAGGAGACGAGAGACACGATACTTAGGAATCATCATCGATGAAAGGTGGAATTTCGCAAAGCACATAGAAACCGTGACCCAGAAAGCACTACAATCACTAAATAATCTGATTACCATAGGACACAAGAGATTTCACCTTCCGCCTCAATTAATTAAACTTTATCATAATAGTATACTGACGTCAATAGTGGGTTACGGTTCAGGAGTCTGGGCTCACAGGCTCACGAGGGTGGTGCCTGCTATGACGGTGAGGAGAGTACAAAGAAATATGATATCAAGGTCCGTGGGAGCTTACAGAACATCCCCAGGAGGAGCCCTGTTGATTATAATGGGACTCTGTCCCCTAGATATAAAGATTAGGGAACAGGCAGCTTGGTACTGGGTAAAAAAGGGGGTTATTACCAAGGTAGAAGAAATTATAGGGGCACCAGTTAGGGACAAAGGCGAGATTAGGGAAAGAGGGATAAACCTATGGCAGGAAATATGGGAATCGGATGAAACTGGTAGAAGAACCTTTCAGTTCCTACCAGATGTAAGGGAAAGATTGAAAATGAAGTACTTTAAGCCAACTCGGGGATTGTTCCACTTCCTCACCGGTCATGGCCCCTATCCGACATATCTTTGTCGGTTTGGGAAAAGGGCTACGCCTGCGTGTGACTGTGGCACACTGGAGGGTACTCCTGACCATGTGGTTTATGAGTGCCCCCTTTTCGATGATGTAGCCGGGACATTGAGACAACAATTACCTAGCACAAACACCTATGACCTATTAAGACAGGAGGAGACATTTCACAGACTAAATACATTGGTAGACGAGGTATCACAGAA